>NC_061857.1:26690907-26693407 GCF_019202785.1 Penaeus chinensis
GATTCTGATAATAATGCTAAGGATAATGATATTAGTGATAATAACAATAAGAATAATGAAAGGGATAATCACAATGATGACAAGAACAATAACAGTAATGATAATGATGATGATGATGATGATGATATTATTGATAATATTGATAATGATGATAATGATAATAATCATGATGATAATTATGGTGATAACGATGATGATGATGATAATAATAATAATAATAATAATAATAATAATAATAATAATAATAATAATAATAACGATAATGATAATAAATAATAATAATAATGACAAAGAATATTAAAAAGGGTAATATCGATCATAATGATAATTTACAGCAACAACGACAATAATAATAATAATAATAATAATAATAATAATAATGATAATAATAATAAAAAATAATAATAGTAATAGTAATAATAATAATAATAATAATGATAATAATAATAATAATAATAATGGTAATAATAATAATAATAATAATAAAAATAATAATAATAATAACAACAACAATATTAATAATGATACTACTACAAATTATAATTTAAAGATAATAATAACAACAACAATTATAACAATAATTGTTAACAACAATAATGATAATGAAGTAATAATAATAAAGTTACCATTCCAAAGTGGACTGGGGCCTTCGTCTCGGTTGGAATAAATAGCTCTCGTATACGAAAACCAGTGTTATCTTCGTATGTAGTCATTTATATACTATTAATCTTGAAGTTTTGTACCACTGTAGGACTGTTTTGGCTTGAAGATCATCGAAAATGTACAGTGTGTGATTAAAATTAATTAAATATAAATATTGAGTGGTAAGGCAGGTCAATTCCTGCTGTCCCTTTTTCATTTTTGATAATGAGCTTGGATGAAACTATAAAGCGAATAAATCAAATTTCGATAGTGGAGATCCCTATTATTAATCTAAAGGGGACAGAAAGTAATCATGATGTCTATCAGGTACTGTCCTTTTGAAAATAGCTAAGCTACCTCTTCTAATTATGATGTTTGTTGTAAAGGGAACTGCTCTTGTAGAAAGTATTAGATAGAAGTTCTGACAATCAGACCTTAGTTTATTTCGTTAGGTGTTTTGATGGTGATATTATTAGCTAGAACTTATCTTCTATAGTCTATAACTAGATTTACAAGTTATGTTACCTACGACTTTTTGTTTACTATCATTGAGAATCAATCATATTACTCTGGAAAGTAAAGTAAGATATCCATAGTCCACAGGTGTATATTGTGAACGCTATAAAGTAATAAACACATAGTATGGATGTTTGTTTTAATTGCATTGGATACTGTACTGATTTAACTAGTGGTCGCTTCTAGACGATGAACAGAATATATAGCAAAGATACAAATCCAATCGAAATCAGATTAGGTAATGTGAAGACTAATTAGTCTATATAAACATCCTGTAACTCATTTCTTAGTCGCTTGAGAAAAAAAATAAATGCCGAATGTTTCTGATTTGGAATTTTGAAAGAGAATGAGAGAAAGAGAAAGAGGGTTGTACGGCGAACAGACAGACAGACACAAGTTAGAAGAGAGAGAGAGGGAGAAAGGTGTGTGTGTGTGTGTGTGTGTGTGTGTGTGTGTATTGGTATGAATACCTGTATGATGGAGTACACAAAAACAAAAACAATATACACATATATCTACTTATCTATTTGTGTACACACAGTTTTTGCTTTTGTTCCCTACATAATAAACCTAATCATACCTAAGAAACGTCCTCATATAGATGTTTATAAAGTCCCGTGAATAAATATATAATGATGCCCAGCCAGGTATAACGGTATTTTATTGCTAATAAATTACTAACGGTGGCCATGTAGGGATTGAGGGTTTTTATATGTCGGTCGGTCCGCTATTCACAGAGAATATATCAACTTTCGCGTTTTCTCCTTGTCTATCGGTGGCTCCATTTTTCTCTCTCCCTTTTTTCTTTCTTTCTCTCCACTACACTTTCTCTCTTCTCTCTAGCAATGGCTACACCGATTTATAGAGACAGTATTGATTACAATTATTGATCTTCAAGAAATACCTTGTTATCAAATATCGAAGAAATTGATCCAATTATTTCTCTTCTTCTTTCCCTCTCTTCGTCTCTTCGTCTCTCCCGTTTCCTCCGTTTCTCCCCCTCTTAAGCTCCCAAAGGCCATAGATATTGGTCTGTGGATTGAAGGCTCGCATATTTGTGAGAATTACCCGCTGGGAATTCGGAAGACTGAGGCGATTTGTTGGCTCGAAATCGATTTTAGAGCAATGTAAAGGGTATTGATAATAATCATAAGGATAAGGGTAACAATACAGATACACGTATACACACATGTGTGTATGTATATCTGTATATGTATATGTATATGTATATGTATGTATATGTATATATATGTATATATATGCATATTCGTACACACACACACACACACACACACACACACACACACACACACACACACACACACATATATATATATATATA
>NC_061857.1:26705907-26713407 GCF_019202785.1 Penaeus chinensis
AGTGAGGTCCAAATAGAAGCAGATTTACATACGAAGCTAGCAACGGAGACTTGATAATGCTTGGACATGATTCAAGATAAGGATAGACAAGTACAAACAGTCTTTGTAAAATAGTAGCCTATAATTTGGGTCTGTTTGAACAATGAAAATTCGCGTTATACACAAAAGCTTTTTTTGATTTGCGTATTTACTTGATATATTATTTTTTGACAATTCTTAATTATTTTATAATCATATCTATAAATATATACATATATATACATATATTCATATATATACATATATACATATATACATATATACATATATATATATATATATATATATATATATATACATACATATATATATATATATATATATATATATATATATATATATATATATATATATATATATATATATATATATATATATATATATATATATATATATATATATATATATATATATATATATATATATGTATACACGAAGTTTTTGGAACCGTAATTTTCGATACTCGAAATGCTGTGCATTGCTACGCAAAACAATGTACCACTTGTCATGGAAGCGTGTTACTGAATACGCCCAACATATTATCCTATCGTTTTTTAACTCCAAAGAAAGTAAATACATATTTGTTCTTTTTATCATTATTAACATATTTGCCCTTTTTTTTTCATCGGTCATCATTGCCAATGTTTTAATTATTCTCCTTTTCCTTTTTTTTTCGATAACTTTTGATTGTTATTATTATTATTGTTTTCTCGCCTTTTCTTCTCTCGATTGCTTGTTCTTGCCATTGTTTTTTCTTATTCTCTTTCTTATCTTTTCCCGTTGGCTCTCGAAGCAACAAGGACATTGCTTCCTCCATGAATTATTCCCGGACATCTCTCTGCAACTTGACCGATGTCTGATATATGACGTCTTGAGATGAATCGGCCAAAAGCACTGTATGTATGAGCTCTCCTCGGAGGAAGTCAATAGACCAATATCCCGGTGTGATGACTGACTTCCTTGAACTGTTTGGTCTTGGAGAGCCTACGAGAAAGGGGTTTGGGGTTCGGGAATAGATGTAGAGAGGGGAGGGAGGGAGGGAGAGGGAGAAAGAGGGAGAGGGAATGGGAGGAAAGAGGGAGGGAGAGGGAGAGAGGGAGAGGGAGGGAGAGGAAGAGGGAGAAGAGAGAGAGAGAGAGAGAGAGAGAGAGAGAGAGAGAGAGAGAGAGAGAGAGAGAGAGAGAGAGAGATGAGGGGGGGGGGGGGGTAGAGAGACTTACAAACATGCAGGCAGCTACACATAATCTATCCGAAAAAAGTCCATTTTGTCGAATCAAACGTTTCTAAGTGCCAAGAATGACTTTACTCAGCATAGCATATCTATAAACGGAGGTAGACAAAGACACTGATATACTAAATCCAATATCTGCCGTAAAGGTGTACACATACACAAATACGTATCTATGTATTAGCGTACCTAAGTATGTAACCTTGTTTGTGAAAAAAAACAAAAAAAAACTTGAATATTAGCTCATGTGAAAGACGACACTCATAATAAAAAAGAATATATTATCCACGCGGGATTCTTTCCATACTCGTTCTTGAAAATGGTACGAAAAGGACGGCTTCACTAAGGTTGTCTTCTGTACGCGCCATAAAAGTTAATCTAGTATTAAAGTTTAAGCCAGACCCCTAATGCGCATGCACAATGGAAGCGTTCTGAATTAAATTTAATTCATCTCAGGACCAGGCTTTCCTTTTGAGCTCAAATCTTAATACTTCACATGCGCAGAACGAGCTACTTAATCACACCAATCATGTATAGATACATCAAGAACATATCATCAACTTCATAGAAAAGATGGAGTTGAGTTGCCATTAATATTCATAATAAGCAACAACAAAACAAATTTTAACATTTTGATGTCAAAGATGTGTTTAACAATTCACCAATGTATATTTTTATAAATTGTTGGATATTCAAACTGCAGGTATAACTCTCAACATTAAAAGGAAAACCGAAAAGAAAATTCCCACAGAGAATCCCAGAGTCTACAGACACATAAAAGGTAATGTTATTTCCAGGTTGCAAAAAAAGCATTCCCAACTTATGTAATATAATAGTCCAATAAAAGAGAAAGCTTTTAATAACAACAAGATTAGGTTTCAAATTCAAATACAAACTTCCTGATTCTTTAAACTATAGTGGCTTCAGAACAGAGTGGGCATTTGTTATTATGATCCTCGGTATCAACACCCTGAAATAAACTACCCTACCCATGCCCCGTCATCACACACCAGAAAGAGCCTTCGGAGAAATTTCCTGCGAATTTGAATTGATATGACGAGTATTTCATTTTGATTTGACACATTCAATTCTGTTTTTATAATATTTTTAGGCTACTTGAAGCCATGTACATAATTTTATTTTTATTGACACATATATATATATAGTGTACATGTGTGTGTATATATATATATATATATATATATATATATATATATATATATATATATATATATTTTTTTTTTTTTTTTTTTTTTTTTTTTTTTTTTTTTTTTTTTGTTCCCCTCTGTAGCAAACGTTATAGACATTAGCGTATAATATGAAACTTCTAGAGGGTGAATGCTAATTGGCATTACACAGATACCCGTTTTTGTTCATATAAAAACAACAGATTTACTGATAATCGCAATGACTCGTACGTCTTACAGTGTGTCTTGCACGAATGTGTAATTTTTATATACTGTGTGATAGTAGGCCTAGAAGGGCAAATTTGAGCAGTGGCTATTTGTTTTCGAATTCTGTTCGGGCCATTACTATATTACCGTGGAACTTTTGAATCTTATATTCATGTTTTAATCCGCGTTATGAGCGGTACATTTTTTTTTACTATATACAAGAAAAGCGTTTGAATTATTCATACGACTCATAAATCCTCAGTAACTTAGATCGCATCTTTAATTAGTTACCGGAAACTTATGCTGCGTTGGGGAAATAAAGAAACATTACGTTGAATTGACATTAGAGAGAGAGAGGGAGAGAGAGAGAGAGAGAGAGAGAGAGAGAGAGAGAGAGAGAGAGAGAGAGAGAGAGAGAGAGAGAGAGAGAGAGAGAGAGAGAGAGAGAGAGACTAAGACAAAAAAAAAACGCGGAAATTATGCAGTAGGCAAGGATATGTAAAAGCTTCTGTAATATGTATGTGTACCTTGTCCTACGCAGCAACCTTAAAAAGAATTATGCAAATGTACTCTGATTCAAACCAGCCTCCAGTGTATAAGCACTGATAGATTTATGCTGCTCGTCTGAAAGTTCCTGAAAAGTCGTCTCAACTTTAAAGACAACCTCGACAACTCGGTCCTTATCAAAAGAGAACAGAAAAAAAAATCACTCAAAGGCCTTGACAACTGAATCCATATCAAACGGGAAGAAATGAAAGTAAATGAATATGAAATAACGATAATACTACCAGTAGTAGTAGTTGTTGTTGTTGTAGTTGTAGTTGTAGTAGAAATAGTAATAATGATAATAAGGATGGTGATGGTAATTGAAATGATAATAATAAGGATGATGATGATAATTAAACAATAACAACAACAACAACAATAATAATAATAATGATAATAATAATAAAAATAATAATAATAATAATAGTAATAATACAATAATAAATTCTTATCCAAAGAATTCTCCCAAATAACAAGGCATTACACATGTATTAACGAGAAAATCTACTTTTACATGACATATAGTATGAGTAGTGCGCTCCACTATGCAGTACGAAATGGAGAGGAATATGTCGATTAGCCTTTCGACGTTGGTCCGCAAGACAAGTCTACTAATATAAGATTCTTTTTACATCATAACTATTACCGTTGCCATTTTGCTTGTTGTAAATGTCATATTACAAAATGTCAAGATACAACCATGTGCGCATACACATAGATACACACGCGAGCACACAAACATACTAGTAAATGCACAATCACACTCTCTCATACTCGGAAGCAAATGCAAAAGCATACACTCTTTATCACACACATGCACACACGCACAAGCAAATCTCACACACATACAAATAATTCATATATAACCTTTATGGAACGTAATGCATTTACCTCGCTTTCTCTGATCTTAACAGAGTGAGTGAGAGAGAGATAGATAGATAGAGAGAGAGAGATAGATAGATAGATAGATAGATAGATAGATAGATAGATAGAGAGAGAGAGATAGATAGATAGATAGAGAGAGAGAGAGAGATAGATAGATAGAGAGAGAGAGAGAGAGAGAGAGAGAGAGAGAGAGAGAGAGAGAGAGAGAGAGAGAGAGAGATAGATAGATAGAGAGAGAGAGAGATAGAGAGAGAGAGAGAGAGAGAGAGAGAGAGAGAGAGAGAGAGAGAGAGAGAGAGAGAGAGAGAGAGAGAGAGAGAGAGCGAGAGAGAGAAAGAGATAGAGATAGATAGATAGAGAGAGTGAGAGAGAGAGAGAGAGAGAGAGAGAGAGAGAGAGAGAGAGAGAGAGAGAGAGAGAGAGCTAGAGAGATAGAGAGAGATAGAGAGAGATAGAGAGAGATAGATAGATAGATAGAGAGATAGATAGATAGAGAGAGAGAGAGAGAGAGAGAGAGAGAGAGAGAGAGAGAGAGAGAGAGAGAGAGGGGGAGAGAGGGAGAGAGAGAGAGAGAAGAGAGAAGAGAGAGAGAGAGAGAGAGAGAGAGAGAGAGAGAGAGAGAGAGATAGAGATAGAGATAGAGATAGATAGATAGATAGATAGATAGAGAGAGAGAGAGAGAGAGAGAGAGAGAGAGAGAGAGAGAGACAGACAGAAACAGAGAAAACGTTTGCAGTTTAAATGCCTACCGGCGTTTTGTGTCATGCACGTTTCACGACATGCACCCAAGTTAAGTCTCCCCATTGTGTTGATTCCGCCAGCATAATACCTCTCTCTTTCTCGTTTCCCGTAATTCGAAAACAGGTTGTAAAAGCAGCGGTCGTTAGGAGGAGATACTTGGACTGAAAGATGAATGATAACGGCCGTGGTTGTTTCAGCTGCGGGCGAAATCTTCTGAAATCTTCTTGGCACTGTTGCATGTTGCATGAAGGTTGGGTGTAGGTAATTGCAAAGAGGACGTGGAGCGTGTGATTGGCGAGAAAGTGAGATTGGGAGAATGAATCTGGACTTATGCCCTGGTCGCTGTTGTTAACATTACAGTTGCTGTTATCGTTACTGTATTCGTCGCGATTATTTTGATAATTTATTTCATTACCACCATCTTTATCTTGAAACGATAAAAAAGGGGATAATGACTACGATGATGATTGTATTAATGACGGACATTTGTTATGAGCTATATGTTAGTTGCGGTGAATATATTTACGTAGATTTTGGTCGCTCCAATCTGAATACGAGTCCAATTATTTGGTTCGAAATATAATCTGATTCTTATGTAAGTTGCGCATCTTTCTCTCTCTCTCTCCCCTTTTATCTGTCTGTCTGCCTCCACCTCTCTCTCTCTCTCTCTCTCTCTCTCTCTCTCTCTCTCTCTCTCTCTCTCTCTCTCTCTCTCCCTCCCTCTATCTATCTATCTACTCTCTCTCTCCCCCTATCTCCCCCTATCTCCCCCTCTCTCCCCCTCCCTCTCTCTATCTCTCCTCCTCTCTCTCTATCTATCTCCATCATTTTCTCCCTCTGTCCCTACGTCTGTCTTTCCCCCTCTCTCTCTCACTCTTTATCAACACGTTACAGTATTTGTATTTTGTGATGATGCGCCGCACGTAACGAGAAGAATGGATTGTTATGCGCTCTTACCATGCCTCATAGACCCCATCCTTATGCATTATAGGAAGGGATCTCTGCACGATAATGCTTTATTGTCGCATAAACCAGGAAGGTGAGAGTGAAAGGAGAGATGAGGGGAAAAGTGAGAAAGAAAAAGAAGGAAGGAGGAAGGGAAAAGTAAGAAAGAGAGAGGAGGGAGGGAAGGAAAAGTAAGAAAGGGAAAGGAGAGACAGAGAAGGGGATATAGGGGGAGAAGAAAAAGAGAAAGGTGGATAAAAGGAATGGAAGAGCGAAGAAGAGAGAGGAGTGAGAAGACCTAAAAGAAACAGAGAAAGGAGGGAGGGAGGAAGGGAAAAGAGAGAAAGAGAATTAGGGAAGGAGGAAGGGAATATAGGAAAAGAAAGACATAGGGAGGAATTGAGAAGAAAGAAAGAGAATGAAGAAAGGAGAAGGGTAAATGGGAGAAAGAAAAGGGAGTGGAAGAAGAAAGAGAGAGAAGAAGAAAAAAGAAGAAAGAGGGAGGAGAGCAGAAGAGAGAAAGAGGGAGGATGTAAGGCAAAAGAGAGAAAAAGCAGGGGAAAGAGAAAGAGGTCAGTGGGAAGTGGAAAGATATGGGAGGAGAGAGGAAAGCAAAACAAATATATATAGGGAGGGAGGAATGTAGAGGAGAGAAAAAGACGGCGGAAGAAGAAGAGAATGTGGAAGGCAAAAAAAAAAAAAAAAAGAGTTAAAGAAATGGAAGAAGAAATAGCTAAATGACGAGGGAAAAGAAAATAAAGAAAAAGACGAGGAAGGAGAAAAAAAATAAGGGAGGAGGAACCAGAGAGAAAGACATAACGGGTAGTGAGAGAATGAAGGAGAAAAGGAATCAGGCAAGAGGGGGTAGTAAGGATGATACTATCCGCTATCTGAAGAGAAATAAAATGAAAGAATACGAAAGGCAGCCAATGAACGCAATAGGAAAACGTGATGGACACTTTGAGAGAGAGATAAAACAGGAGGCTTAGAGAGAATATATAACTATGTTTATATATATATATATTTTTTTTTTGTTTGTTTGTTTGTTTGTTTGTTTGTTTTACACAGCCATTCATTCCGCTGCAGGACATAGGTCTCTCTCAATTCACTATTGAGAGGTTATATGGCAGTGCCATCCTTGCCTGATTGGATACCCTTCCTAATCAACCGCGGTTTGGCGTGCTAACGCCTGTGCCACGGCGGTGACTTCCCCTAGGCCACCTGCGTTTGACTTCTCAAGGCGATATGTCGTTTTCTCGGACTCGAGCAAACAGTCAGAGCGACCGCCGCGACGGGGAATTGAACTCGGGACTACGAGGGTCGGTTTTCAGTGCTCTAACCACTGGACCATCGCGTCTTTTTTCCCGTCGCTTTCCTACCACTTCACTACTCTTGTCATGATTGCCATACAGCGCGGAGAAGTAGTTATGTACTTTCCATCACAGTCATTTCGGATGCTTGGTGGTTCTGCTGCCCCGAAGGTGATTCGATCTCGGGACCACGAGGTTCGGAGTCCAACGCTCTAACCACTGGGCTATCGAGACAGCATATATATATATATATATATATATATATATATATATATATATATATATATATATATATATACATATAAATATATGTATGTATGTATATATATACATGTGTGTATATCTATCTATCTATCTATCTCTATATATACATACATATATGTGTATATATATATATATATATTTATATATA
>NC_061857.1:26720907-26723407 GCF_019202785.1 Penaeus chinensis
AAGCGCCAGGTATATCAGTTACCCGATGATTATGTTTACAGTGTGTGTATGTGTGTGTGTGTGTGTGTGTGTGTGTGTGTGTGTGAGAGAGAGAGAAAGAGCGAGAGAGAGAGAGTGTGTGTGTAACAATAATAATAATGATAATAAGAAATATAATAATACTAGTTATAATGATTATACTGATAATGATAATGCTTGTAAAATGATGATGATGATGATGATAATAATGATAATAATAATGATGATGATAATAATAATAATGATAATAATAATAATAATAATAATAATAATAATAATAATAATAATTATAATGATAATAATAATGATAATGGTAATGATGATGATAATAATAATAATGATGATGATAATAATAGTAATAATGACGATGATAATAATAATAATAACAATACTTATAATAATAATATTAATAATAGTAATAATGATGACAGTAATTAAGATGATAATAACAATAATAATAAGGATAATGATAAAAATAATAAATAATATTAATAATAATACATATGATATGATAACAATCATAAACTAATAAAATTGATACCGATAATAATAGTAATAATAATGATAATAATAATAATGTTACAAATAGTAATAATAATAATAATAATAATAATAATAATAATAATAATAAAACTAATAATAATAATAATAATAATAATAATAATAATAATAATAATAATAATAATAAAGATAATATTAAAAATAATAATTGTAATATTGATAATAGTAGTAGTAGTATTGATAATAAAAAAAAAAAATAATAATATTGATAACAACGTTAAAACTAACGACAGTAATGATAACGGTGATAATAATAGTTGTAATAGCAATAATGATCACAATAACAATAACAATGCTATAAGATATGATAGTAAAATAATAATATAAAGAATACGATAATCATAATAGTAATGATAGGCATAGCAGTAACAATAATGATAATATTAGTAATGATAATATATTAACAGTAACAATAATAATAATAATAACAATAATAATAATAATAATAATAACAATAATAATAATGATAATAATAATAATAACAGCAATAAAAATCTAACAATAAAATAATAGCAATGATAACAATAATAATAACAATAATAACTAGAGTAGAGTAGAGCAGAGAAAGCCCCAACGCACAAAACAGATTTATTGAAAACAAGACAATTTGCGACAACCTCCTTAGGGAAAGGGAGAAAGGCGAAGGGAGATTTAGAGAGAAGTTGATAAATGATACATCCTGAAACCCAACACAGTTAAAGTTATGACCTAAATCAAAATCCGTTTGTCTTACTCTAAGATCAGGCAGACATTCTTATTATTCTAAAAAAAAAAAAAAAAAAAAATAAAAAATAAGATAAAAATATAAAAATATCAAACCCTAGAAAAGTAATTCCAAAAAAAAAAATATATATATAACTAATGCAAAAAATCCCTCTTTCAGGAACGTCAGGAAATCATGTTCCAGATTGGCTCTTTTGTGGCTTCAGGTCATTTCCATCACGAGGAAACCCCTTTGATGCAAAAGTCACCTTCAGATGCGTCTCCCTCTTGCTCTTGTTGCTTCTTGCATTCGTCTTGGGGCTTTTGCAACTTTCCCTCTCTTCTTGGCTTGATTTCTCTTTTTTTCCTCTCCTTTCTGTCATATTCTTTTCCTTCTTTTCTTCTGTTTGTTTTCCGTCTTTCTTCTTTTTTGCTTTGTTTTCCATTCTTTCTCGTCTTTCTTCTTTATTTTCTTTTCTTTCTAGATCCGAACATTGGCTCTCATCTTTCCATTTCGTGCTTGTGTCTATAAACCCCCAACTCACCCCTCTCTGCCCTCATATATCCTAGTCACTTTCTCTTTACATTTGAATCGTTATGTCTACCGATTCTCTTTCTTTCTCTGTCTGTCTGTTTGTCTCTGTCTCTCTCTCACTACTTATCTATCCCTTTTCCTTTTTTCCATCCCTCTTCCACTTTCTAATCGAGCCTCAGCCCTTATGGTTTATGCTTGTACACCTCCTCATTCCTATCCTCAGTTTCCTCTTCTTCTTTTCCTTACTTCCTGCCTTTTCCTGTTCTCCATCCCCTCCCCCTCCCCCTCCCTCTCTCCTGCCGTTTCCTCCATCCCATTTCTTTCTTTATTTCCCCTCTCCTTTCTTCTCCCGTTCCCACCGCTTTCCTTCTTCTCGCTTCCCTCTTCTTTCTTGTCCCCATTCCCCAATCCCCCTTCTCCTTTCTCTTTTCCCTTTTCCCCGGCCTCCTGTCTCTTTCTCTCCCATCCCTCTATCTATTCCCCTCCGTTTCCTTCCCCTCCCCTCTGCCTTCTCCTTACTCATCTTATCCCTCTTCCCTGCCCTTCCCCTTTCTCTTTCCCTTTACATATCCCCTCCCTTTCTCATCTTCCCCTTTCCTTTCCCATTTACTACAGCTATGCCTCTTCCCTTTCCCTCACTCTTGTCTCCTTCCCTACCGTCTCTCTACCTATCTCATTCATCTT
>NC_061857.1:26743407-26745907 GCF_019202785.1 Penaeus chinensis
CTGCTCTCAGGAGGGGGAACTGCCCTAGTCTGAGCTCCTGGGCACATCACGTCCACTAAAACCGGGGTTTGTGAAAGCACTCTCGTGTGGCGTCGGCAATTTTTACACGTATATATTTATTCTCTTCAGGAGCTAAAATATAACATTATATTTTGACATTACCTACTGAAATGCGTCAAGAGAGGATGAAAGTGTCTTACAATAACGAATTCCTCGGAAGATAAAGGTTTTATGATGAAAATACTACTAAAAATCATTATTTATTATTTTTTTGTTATTATAAACGTAGTATATATGATTCGATTATGACATAAACGTCATTTAAATAACTGAGTGGTGAGTTTCGATCTCGAAAAATAAACAAACGCGACGTGTTCGATCGGATGGGCTGGCCGACCGCGTGGTCCCAGCGGCCGCACGGGGCTTCCCGAGAGGGCTCATGTTTGCGCCACTCGCTGAGACTTAACGCACAGCAAAGGTTTTACGCTTTTACGTTCATTGGAGGCCGAGCACTCGAGAAAACGTAATAATATAGCTACATAAAAATAAATATAAACGACTGAAGAATATAACGACTAGAAATCTTACATCGAACGTCAAATAACTCGAAAACTCGTTTGATATAGTATATAATTAATCGGTTTGTGTTATTACATTAAGGAAAGGAGAGCCCATGGGAAACAAACAGTGGTGACTTTATGTTTAAGAAATTAAACGCTTTCCAAACGCTTATTTCGAACGATTAAAGTAACAAGTCAAGATCACTCAAATATCACTCAAACTGTTTCTCGTTATCTCTTCACTTTTGTACACATGTGCACTCATGTACATATATTGACATGTATATATATTTACACATACATTTACACACATTTACGTGTGTAATGACATATTTGTATATGCTTATGCACATACGCGTACACACTTGTCCGCAATTGTACATGTACGCCCACATACACATGTATGCATATGTAAACAAATGTATATGCTAGGAAACACGAATACAAGTTGTCTGAGTCAAGCAATAACTGCGTTTATGCTTGCAAAATGGTGCATATACGGAGGTACCATTTTAGTTTATACTGTAACTCGGGAACCGGTCAAGACTTCTTCAGGTAACAAACGGCATTTGAAAGATAAATGTGTATAGTTTTATAGCTAGATAGTCAGAAGATGAACAGAAACATTCACAGTTATCGTCTTTATTTTCCTTAAACTGATATTTTCGAGCTTTTGTACCGGTATTCTCAAACAGTTTATATCCAATGTAAGATTTGTTCAAAACGTTGGGAAGCTCATGTAAACGCGCAGAAATTGTCCTCGGGGATTTTATTTTTTTTGCTTCTGTTTATTTTTGGCAATTTTTAAAACAAATCCCATTATACATGGCTTCTCGTTCGCACAGAGACCTACTGCACATGTACTCAAATATGTACATATGTGGATATATACTTGTACATGTATGAAAACATTAATATAAATGGTCTGATACTCACAATAACCTTGTTTCTCGATTGGGTCCTGTTCCAAAAGATCGATTTTTTCTACTCTTTGGAGGGGTGACTTTTTAGAATTTGTTACAACTTGGGAACCAATCTCCATATCTTCGTACAACAAGCACTTATTGAAAGAGAAGTTAATGTAGTTTCTCTAGTAATTAAATAATAAAAACCGTTTGCAGGTAATGAACAGAAAATGAACCGAAACATCTCAAATCTTGTTTAATTTGTAAAATAATAATAATGACAATAATATCTATTATCAAAAACAATAATAAATCTGATCTCCTGTACTACTATCTGCAATCAGTTACTATTCTATTAAAATTTTGCTGGTATCAGTTTAAAAACGAAGGTGGGGATTTTTTTTTTTTTTTTTTTTTTGAAACTAAAACAAATTTCAGAAAATAAATGCGTCAATCTCTGGATTGTATCTATGGTTATGGAGATATTTTATTGCAAAGTATGCAACAGTAGGCCAATACCGGTACGCAAGAATCGTATATGGGATTTTTCTCTTTTTTTAGGGGGGGGGGGGGTGACAAACTCAGTATCAAAGATGTGAAATGCTAAAGTAAACTAAATTCCCTGATTGTAAGAAAATCGATAAGATAGTTTTGTTTTTATTGGTATTAAAAAAAAAAACAAAAAAATACCCCGCTTTGGCAGCCCCCTTTACGCCCCAATTTTATCCCTACCCCCCCACTTCGAGGGTCGCTTGGGTCTCGCTTTGTTGACGCCGGTTAATCTATTTTCATGGAAGCTTAAAACAAATTGAATTTAACTTTAACTGCGAACAATGGTAATCAGGATGTAGGGATGTTTATATATGATGTAATAATGCTGTGTTATGAGAGGAATGGATCTAGGATTTGTTTGGGGAATCATTGTATTGATTTTTGTCTAGTTTTGCTTTCAGTGAAAAACGAAGACTACAATGTAATTTGTTTATAGCACGCATACAAGAAGCAATTACATGTAAGATGCCTGATTGTATATAA
>NC_061857.1:26798407-26800907 GCF_019202785.1 Penaeus chinensis
TATATATATATATATATATATATATATGAAAAAAACAAAAAATGACATATGAAGCGAATTCCATCACATTTTGTGTGTGTGGCAAAAAATTTAATTTCACGTTCATCAGAAACCATTTGTAGCCATTCGTCTCAAAGGAAAAGAGAGAGCGTGCAGTTGGCGTGATGTTCAAGGTATAAGAATTCACTCCTGTGTATTCTACAACGTGCAAAGGGGAGAAGCAAAGGAAGGAGTGAGGATAAAAAGAAGAGGGTAACAAAGGGGTGAGAACAAGAGGGTGCAAGATATATATATGTGAAAGGAAAGAGAGGAAGAGGGGAAGAGGAGGAGGACGAGAGAGAGAGAGAGACAAGGAAAATACTCGAGGGATAAATTAAATAACTAGGATTCTCATTATCCTCGAGGTTGGTGCCTCTTGTCTGAATGTATTCGGCTAAAAAAGGGAGGAAGATAAGCAATGGAATAAAGTGGTAATTCCAAAGGTTAAAAGAATAACATGGCAAAACTAACATTTAAACATTCATGTAGATTTTGTGTTTGCAGGACCATGGGACTGCACGATATCTGTCATTTTTTATATAATCATCTATTTATGTTGATCTTTTCACCTGGAACTATATATATATATATATATATATATATATATATATATATATATATATATATATATATATATATATATACATATATATACATATACATACACACACACACACACACACACACACACACATATATATATATATATATATATATATATATATACATACATACATACATACACCTATCTCTCTATCTATGCATATGTAAATATATATATATATATATATATATATATATATATATATATATATATATATGTGTGTGTGTGTGTGTGTGTGTGTGTGTGTGTGTGTGTGTGTGTGTGTGTGTGTGTGTACCCGTTGTCTTTCCTATCTCTGTTTTATACCTCCTCCTCTTCATCTTCAGACTTGAGGATGGAATCCAGGTGGATTCCGAAACTGTTGTCTCACTTTCAATAAATCTAGCTTTACATTGTGTTTTTTTCTACCATATATATATATATATATATATATATATATATATATATATGTATGTATGTATGTATACACTCACACATTTATATATATGAGTGGTAAAACACTCTACCATAGTATCAACACGGTAGAGTGTTTTCACCATTCATAATGGACCCCACGGTTAAAAGAAATCTTTCGTTCCTGTTTGCCTCCTTCCTGCCTTTCGTGCTTACAAGGATTCTGTCATCGCCACGGCACGACGGAAGAATCAACATCGTTTCCTCCGCGACTGCCTCGAGGAGCAGGTGCTTCCTTCCTCTATCTCTAATATTTTATAACATTCAGAGGAAGGATCCCCCTTTCCTTACCATGCTCGTTCTCTCCACCTTGAACGTATCCGCGCTGGTAGAAGGGATGTCGAGCATATCTTCTGCCGTTGACGAGTACGTTCAGACTTCCTGAATGAACGGTTCCCCAGACATGTCTTCCAGCTTATAACCGATGTTGCTGACGATTCTTCCCGGTCCCTCTCCACCAACCATGGCCGCTCTCTCTCCCGGAAACTCTCCAGTCTCACCGCCCGCAGTCTCCGGTTCCGCTTCTCCCTCACCGACGCTGTCACCAACCTATCTTTGCTGTCCTTGACCGCCCACTAGCCCAAACTCCTTGGCTTCGGTCTTTCCTTTGCTCTCCGCCCTCACACCCTAACCTCCATCGACATTTTTTCATTCTTTGACCGTTTCATCTATTCTCATAGGAACTCCTTGCCTGATGTCTCTCTCCCCCATGGTGCTTTCACCCTGGCCCTCGAATCTCTCCTCCATCCTAATCCTTCCATTCGCAGGCGTTACCGTGAGGCCCTTCAAAGCCTGCGCAGGGAGGATGTTACCCTTTTGCCTTCTGACAAGGGCAACTCGGTGGTGATCCCCGACCGTGCCTTCGACCTGTAGAAAGCCCGTGACCTGTTGGATGACGCTTCCACCTATGCCCCCCTAGCCAGTGACCCCCATGAACGCATTGCTGCTATTTTCCACCGTCGCCTGAAAGAGATAGCAACCAGAGGTTCAAGGTCATCAACCCTCGTCTCCCTCACTTCTATAGACTTCCTAATACCCATAAGCCGGTCGTGGCTCTGCGCCCAATCATCTCTTCCCGGGGATCTGTAACGCGCCCTCTGGCTGGCGAAGTCCCTCACTCCCCTTCTCGGCACGTTCTCTCCTGCTTACCTCCGCCACTCTCAGGACTTCATCTCCCGTGTCCGTGGAGTCCCGCCGGCTACCATAATGAGCTTGGATGTCGACTCCCTTTTCACCAAGGTCCCGCTTGATGGCATCCTCGCTTTCCTTGAGAGGAGGCTCCCCCCCAGAGGATCCTTGTCTCCCTCTGCCCACCGACGTCTTCCTCCAGCTGATTCGTCCGTGTGAAGAGTCGAATTCCTTTTCCTTTGAGGGTCGCTTCTACTCCTAAAGAGACTCCTCACC
>NC_061857.1:26805907-26813407 GCF_019202785.1 Penaeus chinensis
AGCATTGGGCGAATATAATGTCTCTAGTGTTCCACGCTGTTGCTGCGATGTTCTCTGTAATGAGGAATTCATTAGTGAATACTTTGCTGAATAGAATTATTCGTATTTCGACGGAAGATCATTGTGTTATATCGTTTTGAGGTGGAAAGAGTATAATAGTGTATTGTCTTTGCAGTAATTAGCAAATGATTGGAATGTGTAGCGTCTATGTCTTTGGTTCTTTCTTTCGCTCCTCTGTCTGTGTATCTATCTATCATTCTCGCTATCATCCTTATCATTTTCTTCTCTCTCTCTCTCTCTCTCTCTCTCTCTCTCTCTCTCTCTCTCTCTCTCTCTCTCTCTCTCTCTCCCTCCCTCTCTCTCTCTCTCTTGTTGTATTCTATAATATAATGCTAAACGACTGTAACGGAATATTTAATTATAAATGTAAAATACCTTTCAGGTCCTTTATAATAATAATTAACTGGACTTTATACTGTATGTAAAGAAGAAATCCTTCATTATTTTGCTCAGGGGAACTGGTAACTGGTAAATAAAATTACAGAAAAAAAATAAAAGCTTTATCCATAACAGAAGAGAGAACAATGACTAATAGGTTATGCACAACAATAAAAAGTAAGATATATTACAATACATTTCTCTGAATACGTCAACAAAGTATAATACTTTAGAAAGTAACTTTCATTTTCTTTAATACCATATCGCGTTCGACTTTCCGTGAACTATTAATCAGCATATGATATAATTCTTCATTCCACACACACACACACAGATATACCCAAACAAACACAAATTGACACACACACACATAAACAAATACAAGCACACACGAAGAGAGAAAGAGAGAGAGAGAGAGAGAGAGAGAGAGAGAGAGAGAGAGAGAGAGAGAGAGAGAGACTTACAAGCAACTACAAACACAAACACAGAAAAAAGTCTCTCCAACCGTTGGGTCGGAAATGATGGCCACGCCCCCAAGAATTACACAAAGAATGAAAAGGTGAAAAAAGAAAGAAAAGAAAAAAAGTGAACTAAGGAGTACTGAAAGAAATTCAATTTCCGAAATGGCTAGTCATCACGGGAGAAATAGACTTGCGGAGGAATCACTTAACCTTTTTTCCACTTCTCTGAATGTATTTCTATCCGGGGAAGAATTCGGTTTCCCACCCTTTTTCTCTCTTTAACTTCTTTCTCTCTCTCTCTGCCTCCGTTTCTGTCTCTCTGTCTTCCCCCACTCTCTCTCTATATTTATACATATCTGTATATCTACTTCGTTTTCTCCCCCCCCCCCCCCTCTCTCCCTCTCTATCTCTCTCTCCATCCCTATTTATGTATCTACCTCTTTCTTCCCCTTTGCCCCAACGCTCTCTCTCTATTTATGTATGGATCTATCTACCTTTTTCTCCCCCCCCCCCTCTCTCTCTATCTATCTATCTACCTCTTTCTCCCTCCCCCCTCTCTCTCTCCCTCTATCTATCTATGTATCTACCTCTTTCTCCCCCCTCTCCTACTCTCTCTCTCTCTTTCTCTCTATTAATATATCTATCTATCTACCTCTTCCCCCCCCACTCTCTCTCTCCTGAGGTCGAGCTTTCCAATTTGAGCTTATCTGTCCAATCTTGTACTGTTTTCTTCTTCTTCGTCTGCCGTAATTTCGATCTTGTCCTTTGCGTAATGCATAATCAAGTTATATATTAATAAAAGCTAAGGAAAAGAAGGAGAGGAAGAAGACAACAAAAAAGAGCATTGCCTTGCCTCTCCCTTTCCTTTATCAGACTTCATCCCCCCCTCCCCCCACCCCCAAGACTGGAAAGTAATGTCGATCATTTCTATAAACTTTTCCGTAACTAAAATTACTCTCACTTCGCCATTTATTCAGGGACTTCATGAACGCAGAATATCGCCAGAGTTCACCCGTAATGAGGCCTTGCACACGGCGAAAGGTTTTCCATGAAGCCGAGGGAGGAGAGGGAGGGACGAGTGAACGGAAGGGAATCGATTCTGGAACTTGGCTGATGAAGAAAGATTGTTTGTGTGGGTTGGGGGGGGGGGGGGAGATTGTTTGTGTGCTTTTTTGTGTGCTTGTATGTGTGTTTGTGTATTTGTGTGTGTGTCTGCGTGCGATTGTGTGTGTGTTTGTGTGTGTTACAAAAGTACAGTGATCCACCTAAATAAAGCGAAAATAGAAAAAAAAAAACACCACGTGAAGTAACATAGAAAGGAAGTAAGGAAGAGCAATAGAGAGAGAGAGAGAAGAAAAAAAATATTCTTTTCGCAAATAATTTCAGTTTGTTATATTTTGCTCTCTTTTCGATTTAACACAGAGTACCAAGTATTTAGACTGAAAGACAAATTGTAATAAATGATGTGTGTTCACGGAAGATATGATCTCTCAGTTTCTTTAACAAAGTGATTGACAAATATGTAGATTATTGTACATTCATTATGATGATGAACAAGAGGGGGAAGAGGAAACTCATTACCATCACTACCACCGCCACCATTATAATAATCTTCACCACCACCACAACTGATTTCGGTTTAACGTCACGAAACTCCCCTTTTGATCAAGGGCTAGGACGGGCCTGTCCCGTGAAATAACAGGCCGGAATTGGCGCGGTGGAGACCGTTACCCCGCGTGGATGCCCTTCCTAACCTCAGACCGTGGTCGGGATTCGAACCCGTGCGCTTGCGGACCCTCCGGCCCACAGCCGCGCGCGTTACCACTGTACCACGGCGGCCCCCATCACCACCACCACAACTACTACCATATTACTGCATCACCATCATTATCATCACCACCACCATCCCATCACGACCACAAGTACCACCGTCACTACATCATCTTCATAATAATTTTCATCACCACAAGTACCATCACCATTACCACAGCTTCCCCCACCACCACATCACCATCTTCATCACCAAAACTACCACCATCATCAACTCGGAATGATTATTAACCTTAATCTCTTTCGCCAAACATCTTACAACCACAGCAAATACATCAAACAATTTACCACGTCAATTCATCTCCATTTAGCAAGGGCCTTGATTGCTTGTTTGGAGTTTCGCCCTTAGTAAACAGGAGTGATTGGACCTCAAAGGAAAGTGATATAGTTAGTTTGTTCAAGTAGTTGGGAATGGAAACCAGACCCGGTGCATGCGGGTTCTAAGCTCATTGATTGACTGCATGAGTTAGCGACGGTGTTTGTGCGTGTGATTTTAGTGCGTGCTTTTATGGTGTGTGAATGTGTGTGGATGATTTTGTTGACTGAGGTAAATGATTAGATTCTTTGTAAATTCTCTTCGATCTCTTCTTCTGTTTATTTTTATCCCCCCCCCCCCCTTATTTATAGATCGTACAGGTTGTCGATTTCTCTAAATTAATTTGAATATGTTTTTTTCATTTTATTTTATTTTATTTGTACCTTCATCCAATTTCTGTTTTGCCATGTAAGCATTTCGTTTTAATTGAAAGATTTCGTGCATGTTACATTTTCTTTTTGCTGTACACATGAAGTATTGTGTAAGTCTTTTCGCGGAAAGCAAATCATAAAAAAATACTTTGCTTGAATTAAAAAGAAAACTGTCGACCTTTTGATGTGTTATCATGAACTTTTAAAATGAATGCATTTTGTCTCTTTGAAATTTCCTTTCCATCTGACTGTTGTTAATCTCAGCTGTGTTATTATGAAGAATAGTCAGCGTTATGAATGAAATGCGGTAAAATGTGTTAATGACAGTGATAAAATTTTTACTGTTATTAGAATTTTTATGTATATGACTCATGGTAAAAATCCCTATTAAAGCAGAAAAGAATAACTCAGGCAGTAATTCTTACTACTATTATTACTACTGTTTTTCTTAATGTTTAATTCTTATTATTGTTATTATATATTCCTATCTATTATTATTTGTATTATTTGTATTATTATTATTATTATTATTATTATTATTATTATTATTATTATTATTATTATTGTTCTTATCATTATTACTTTTATTATTACCATTACTTATTATTATTATTTTTATAATTATTATTATTATTATCATTATTGTTATTATTGCTAATATGATGAATATTGTTATTATTATTATTATGATAATAGTAATAATAATAATAATAATAATAATAATAATAATAATAATAATAATTATTATTATTATTATTATTACTGTTATTTTAATTATTATTATTATTATTACTATTATTTTCATCATTATTATTAATATCATAACGATAATGATTATTATTTTTTATAATAACATCATTATGATAATGGTTACGATTATCATGATTAACATTATCATTATTATTAATGTATTTTCCTTAATTATTATTATTATCATTATTATTATTATCATTACCATCATCATCATCTAAATATATATTACCTAGAACTTGTATCCCACACACACACACACACACACACACACACACACACACACACACACACACACACACACACACACACACACACACACACACACACAAACACACACATACTGACTACAATAGCTGATAGTGGATTATTATCAGAGGTCTAGACAGAAAACCAAAGAGAATGCATGCAATGTTGATTATATAGGGATAAAAACAAAGACAATTCCTGAAATAAAGAAAATCGAAAACAACTAAGTGGAAATAGGAGTAAAGAGAAAGAGAACACATTAAGCATTAAGAAACGAAGCACTGCACAAAAACCTGCACACACTAAAAGCAACCCGAAAGCGCTTGCACACGAGAGACAAAAGCCAAAGGTAATCCAGCGTAAACGGAGAGTGGCAGGCGAGCAGTCAGCCTCACGACGCTCTGCCGCACCTTCTGACGGATGCGCTTCCGGCCCAAGATGTGGAGGAGATGCCGTCGTCAACCGAGCGGAGGAAGATGGAGTTTATGACGGTGCGCGAGGCCAGGGCGAGGCGGCGGGAGGGATGGGTGCTGCGCCGATTCTTAGCCGCTTGTGGGAAGGGATATGATGTCTACAATTGTTTTATATATATATATATATATATATATATATATATATATATATCTACTTCGGCGATGGTCTAGTGGTCTGAGCACTGGACTCCGACCCTCATGGTCCCGAGTTCAATTCCCCGCCGCGGCGGTAGTAAAAATACCTACGTTTCGACTGCTGACTCGAGCCAGATTTCACGGCGAGAAAACGACATATCGTCTTGAGAAGTCAAACGCATGTGTCATAGGGGACATCACCGCCGTGGCAAAAGGGTTAGCACACCGAACCGCGGTTAATTAGGAAGGGCATCCAATCAGGCAAGGCTGGTACTGCCAAATAACCTCTCAATAGTGAAAGGCCTATGTCCTGCTGTGGAATAAATGGCTGCTGAAAAATAAACATATACATACACATACATACATATATATATATATATATATATATATATATATATATATATATATATATATGTGTGTGTGTGTGTGTGTGTGTGTGTGTGTGTGTGTGTGTGTGTGTTTTCTTTCTGTGCCATCACCGATGCGGTGGTTGAAAAACTAGTTGACGCCATATTTCTCATGGTCGAGCTTTGTCCCAGAGGCATCGAAATGTTTGTATACTGAAATTGTCGAGGAATATTTTTTCTCGGCTTGCCCTCGAGCTTGTTTTCCTTCAATTACTATCGCTTAGGCTAAGGTTTTCTAGTGTGCCTTTACGACTCGCATGTTATCGTGCTCGGATCAGTTCTAGAAGCTCGTGTCCCTCTCCGACTCGTCTGAGGATCTCCTCACTGGACACTTGGTCAGCGTAAGGAGTGCACAACATCCTGCGGTAGAACCACATTTCTGCGGCCTCAATATTCCGCCGAGTTTCAGCCGTCAGCGTCCAGGACGCGTAACCATGTAAGCGAGTCAACCATACAAAGGTTTTAACGATTCTGATTTTTATCTGCATATGATTTTTCTCCTTGCAACGAGCATCACAGGTGACAAGAACTGTATATATATATATATATATATATATATATATATATATATATATATATATATATATATATGTGTGTGTGTGTGTGTGTGTGTGTGTGTGTGTGTGTGTGTGTGTGTGTGTGTGTGTGGATTAGCATATTTTATTCGCATCAGTGTCTGTATCCTGAAAATAGCTTTTAGTAAATAAAAATGTATTCTATTTTCTTCATCTATTTCAGTTTCTACGCTCCTCTAAAGGACGTATGTACTGGAAAAGTAATTTGAGATGGTTAATATTATTATGGTTGTAGTTGTTTGACGAGATTCAGTCTGTCTAGGGGAATGATGTAAGTTTGATGCATTAGGCTTTACCTCCATGCATTACATTTCATATATTCTCCCCGTTCTGTGAGTATATTTAGTTTATCAAAATTAGAATTACATGTAGTTTCACTTAGTTTAGTCAGATATAAGAATTGTATATGGATTCAAATAGTTTAGTTTATTCCTTCATTTCTTTCCTTTCTTTTTTATATTACTTCCATGGAAATGCCTAAAATGTTTTATTTTTATTTTTCAAAACCAAGCCAATATCCGAAACCATCACACAAACACCATAAATGATTATTCGTAATTAAATAAATACTCACCATCAATAGTCTCGATGTAAATATGATTTTATATACTTTGCGATTTTCTGTAGTAAAACGCCACAAGATTCTTGGGTCACAGCCGAGGAGTAGCGAGTTTAGGTGACCGAGCTGCACAGTTCAATGGCTGAAAAATTCCTCTCTTCCATCTTTCTTGCCCTTTTATGTAGGCCTTCTTGGCGGGTTCGCAGGGCAGCGTCTTGAGAAATGGAGCGAAGGAGGGTAGGATCGTATGTTCTCCAAGTAGGTCGTTAGGGGTCAATTGAAGATTTCGCGACGATAAATCGGCAATTGCAGACGGAACAGCGGCAGTTGTAGCAATATATACAATAGTCTTTCATACAGTTCAGGATTTTTTTTTACCAGTAACCCCAGTACCTTTCGAATATATCCAATTTCTATAACTATGTTAGGACGGATATAATAAAGAACTAGGAACAATATATTTACACATATTTCTTTGTCTCGTACTTTTTTATATCCTCACTTTTCCTCTCTGACACAACACTGTCGGTGAACAAGGAACGGGATATGCAATAATGTTTATATCCCAGTCCTTACGTATGCTCGTGTGTGAATTTAGTGTTTGTATGTGGTGGAGGAGGATGGAGGGGGAGGGGGGGGGGTGCGTGTGTTTGAGTCTGTGTGTTTTTTTTTTGTTTGAGTGTGCGTATGTATGTGTGTGTGTTTATACGTGTGTGCGTATATGAGTGTGTGTGTGTTTGTATGTGTGTGTCCGTGTGTTTGTATGTGTATGTATGTATTTGCGTTTGTATAAAATGTATAAAAAACAACACTGGAAATGAAGAGAATTTTCCCCCTAGCTGAAGGCGTGCTTCTAACCGGACTCTGTTACTCTCCTTGAACGCTTCCACGAACAGAATCTCGCGTTCCTTTCGGTCGCACAATTTGTCGTGGAGG
>NC_061857.1:26818407-26820907 GCF_019202785.1 Penaeus chinensis
TATTATTATTATTATTGCTTTTTATTCATATTTATTCTTATTTATGTTTTCAATTGTTTACACCTTTATTTATTTCTTATTTTATATTTATATCTTTATTATACATTTATTATTTCATTTTTAGTTTTATTCTTATCATCATTATTACCAACATTACTATTATTATCCATATTATTTTTCTAAGATCATCATCATACGCATTATTATTATAATTATTATTATCACTGTTACCATCACTGTTATTATCAGCACTATTATCATTATTATCATGATGATTAACGTCGTAATACTAATAAGCATAATCATTATTGTGACTTTTAGTGTTATTATAATCAATGCTAATGTTATTACTATTATTATTATCACTATTTTGTTATTATTTAGGTTATCATCATTATTATTATCATCATTCTTATCATCAAAATTATAATAATTATTGTTCTTCTTCTTCTTCTTATTCTTATCTTCATTGTTATTATTATCATTATTACTATTATTATTACTATTATCATTATCATTATTATCATCATCCTCATCGTTACTATAATTTTATTGTTATCATCATTATTATTATCATTATTATTATTATTATCATTATCATTATTATTATTATTATCCTTATTATTATTATTATTATTACCATTATTATCATTACCGTTGTTATCATTATCATAATCATTGTTAATTTCAATACTATTATCACTGTTATCATAATGACTACCATTAAAATAACATAATCATAATTATTACTATTACCTTTTTTATTATTAATAGTAATATCATTATTACTATTATTGTAATCATTATTATCATTATTACTATTATTGTCATTATTATTATTATTATCATTATTATTAATATTATTACCAAATATTATTATCATTATTATTATTACCGAATATTATTATCATTACTATCATTATCATTGTAGTAATTATTGATATTATTATTAAGCTTTTTTTGTTTTTATTATTATCATTATTTTTTGTTATTATTATTATTATTATTATTATTATCATTAATATTATTATTACATCCTTATTATTATAATTTAAATTTTTGTATATTTATGTCACTAGCATAATTTTTTTCATTATTATTGCAATTATATTTGATTATTTTTACCAGCATTACTGTTAATGTTATCATTCTCTCTAATTTTCCTATTAGTGTTATTGTGGTTATCATTTCCATTATTAACGTTATTACTTTTGTTATTACTGTCATTTATTAATAATCATTTTTACTATTACTGGTATCTTATTATCCTTGTAATTATTATTATTTTCATTACTATTATTATTATATTTATTATTGGTAGTATTGTTGTTATATATATGAAACACTTATACAATTATCATTATTCTATCAGTATCATTGCCATACTATTACCATCATTACAGTAATAGTTATTAAAAAAAAAGTCAATAATAGCAAGAATTGGAACATACACAGTGACCCTCCAATGTAATATCACATAATCTCGCAAGGCACCTTTGTAATTCCTTCTCCCCTCGACAATCTCACGTTCAACAAAAGCCACACATAAATTGTCCAGAGCGAGGATGAACAACGGGAGGCAATATAGTGAGATGTATTCCTAACTGTACAAAATCAATTTCATGCCTGGATTGCTTTATTAGAAATCCGCTGCCGGTTTTAGGCCTGATGGAGCAGACTTCACATAAAAGCTCTCAGTTGAAGAGCAGTTTCATTCTGCTGCCTTGTCACCGCCGTGTATCTACGCTGGTCCGCGGAATATAAATAGACTGCTCTTCAGCTTAATGGAATATAGATGGCCGGTCGTTCATTATTCTGTTTTGGGAATAGATTTCCGTGTTGTGATTTTCGTCGTGGGAAGTATGGTGGGCTTTTGGCCGCGTGTTGACATGGTTAATTGCTGGAATACTATGTGAATGAGCGAGTATGTATTTGGAAGATTTAGAAATATTCAGTATTATATGCACAACATTTTATCAAATGATCTTGTGAAAGAATATCTTTAAAATGTAATATATTCATCAAACCTGTTTCTGTATCAACAAAATATCAGACTCTTTTGAAAGGAGATATATCAATAACTATTATAAAGTTAAAGAACTTTTCATTATTTTTTTAGTAGTCTCTTGACTCTAAAATTTCTTTACAAAACAACATTCGTAGAAGGAAATAAAAGGACGGCAGTTTAGCGTTTGTTATCAAAATACACAACAAGAAAGCCAATATATTCTGCATGAACACGCTGTTTGATGGAATACCATAACCGTGACATATTTTAAACTCGATCTCTATCTTTTCATTGTCTTCTCAATAACGAGAATAAAACTCGATACACCTAATAACACCAATCAGCACCAAACTTTTACCCTTAATACCAGCTCCATTTCATTTAAATAACCTTCATCAACAGAATTTGCGAAATCAGCCTCACAAAAACGCCAAACGAAATCAAAATCAGAAATACTTTCATGAACTCTTTCTCTCTCTCTCTGCAGCCACC
>NC_061857.1:26825907-26828407 GCF_019202785.1 Penaeus chinensis
AATAATAATGATTGAACAGGACTAGGATAAAACGCAATCGAAAATTAAACGTTTCCCGTGTTACTTTTTGAATCATTATTTCACTCGATAACCTGTTTGCCGTTTCATGTAGATTAAAGCATGGGTTATTTTCCAAAACGCTCGCATTATCAAACAGCAGCATTTCACAATCACAGCTTTTATGTTGGACGAAAAATAACGGACAATAAATTTAGGACGAACCTTTTTTTTGTTTGTCTGGGGGGTGGGGAGAGCTGGTAAGTGGACTAATGACTTATATATGACCATTATGTGCCAGCTATGACAGGATATGCAACAGGTTAGGGCAAGGGAATTACTTGCATTAGACTGTACGGTCGGCGGAGGGGGAAGGAGGGAGGGGGGGGGGGGGCGAGAACACACTATATAGCATTATCAAATATTAATTGAATAAAATTGTCCCATAATTGTAACTATGATATTCTGGATTTGGTGTGTTATTAGTATTACTGATGATGATACTAAAGGTAATGATAACGATGCTATTAACCATAATAATAATGATGAAATTAATGGTAATAATAATGATGATACTAACTGTAATGATAATGATGATATTAGCACTAACGATGATGATAGCTCTAGTTATAAACATGACAACACAAATTATAATTATATGATTTATGATAATAAAAAAGTGAATATGATAGGAGAAGGTAATACTTCTCAAAATAATATGTTTTTTTGAAGTTGTTGTTGTTGCCATTGTTATTGTTATATTAACTGTAATATTCGTTATGATCATTATCATCATTATCAATATCACCTTCTATTACTGTTCTTATGGTGATTTTCCCTATCATTATCATTATTATTACAATTATCATTATCATTATCAGCATTATCATATCTGTTATCTGTACCATTATGAAAATACTAACAACAACAATAATATCAATAATCATAACACAACAATGCCCATAATAGCAATGAAATTACAAATTACAATAACAATAATGATGATGATAATAATGTCATGATAATTATAACAGCAATAATGGTGTTATCGAAAGTAACGATAATAATGATAGTAACATAAATGATGATGGTGATAATAATTATAATAATCATGGTCATGTTCGTCATCATCACCATTAGTATCATCATCATTTTAACAGAATAATTAATAATTATAACAACAATGATAATAATAGTGGTAATACGTGTTATGAAAATGATAATCATTACATTAATGATGATGATAATGAAAATAATAATATTAATAATGATAAAGATAATGAAAATGATATAAGAAATAACAATAATGATAAAGATAATGAAAATTATATAAGAAATATTAACAATAGTAATAAGAGTAATGATAATGATAATAATATTAACCCAATGTCAACGAGTGAGTTTTGTTACATACAGATGGCTTAACGTGTGCTCAGCAGCAAGGAGTCATCAGCAGACCTAGTAACCGATCCTGATTTCCCCATTCCTTGAATTGGCGGGGAAATGCGTTTTTCTTTCCAGTTCTACTAATATTGACATTGTTATCATTCTCATTGACATTATGATTAAATTGCTATTGAAATATTAATAACATCAAAGACAATGAAATAATAGAAGTGAATCTTTCAAAAAATTATAAACAGATGCGATAGGTAAGACTAATAGCTGACTCCTTTTTGACTAAGCACTTGTAGAGCAATCTATTCGTAAAGACAATAGAAAAAAACTTTTATTACAGTGGACACGGCATAGTAGTCTTGTTACCCGCGCTCACTTGGTTAATAATAATAATAATAATAATAATAATAATAATAATAATAATAATAATAATAATAATAATAATAATAATAGATAATATCAATATTGATTAGAATAAGAATAAAATAAATATAATCATAAAGATAACAATGTTAATGATGGTAAAAGTAATAATAATGAAAATACCATTAATAATGATAATGATGATCACGTTGACGATAGTGATACATATAATTGTATTAATCATAGTAACGATAATTATACGAATAAAAATAACAATGATAATATGAATGATAGTAATAATGACACTGTTACTTATACTACTGCTAGTGATAATAATGAGGATGATAATAATGGTGACAATAATAGTAATAACAATAAGAATAACAGTAACGATAGCAATGACAATAACAACAATAATAACAATGAAAATGGTCACAGCAATGACAATCACAACAGCAACAATAAATTTCCAGCACACACACCAAAAGTATCGATCAAGTAAACTACCGATGCCTTTTTTCTTTGTTTATGATACTCCACCATTAGCATGAATTAGCTAGGGCGAGGGTGCTTGCAAGGTATAAATAGTCTAGTTTCTTCGTTAAAATTTAGGTTTCGTTTAGATTCTAGTTTTGGATATTTCTAATCTTTGATTGTTTATCATTAAAACTGTTATGTCATCATAATGGTAAAATACGAGTCGGTTTTTTCATGCTCATGACTTTTTATGTATGGTAATCCT
>NC_061857.1:26835907-26840907 GCF_019202785.1 Penaeus chinensis
AGCTAACCAATAACCTAATACAAACAAATCTATGAGGGAACACCTAATAAAACATATAACATTTACTCCAGTACAAAATAGGACAAAGGCTCGAATGATGGTCCTATATTGGAACTAAAGATGGATATATGTCAAAGATCCCTTCTGGTTTTCTCTGGGATTACATTGGTTCAATTTGTTCGCCTACAACTATGTTATGTAAATGTAGATTGCCTGTGTCGCTGTAGAGAGATTGTGATATCACATACATTCTGTGAGAGAGAGGAGGAGCAGAGAGGGTGTGGGAGAGAGAAGGAGGGAGGGAAGGAAGCAGAGAGAAAGAGAAAGGGGGAGGTAGAGAGAAGGGGAGAGAGAGATAGATAGATAGATAGATAGATAAGTAGATAGATAAATATATAGATAGATAGAGAGATAGATAGATAGATAGATAGAGAGAGAGAGAGAGAGAGAGAGAGAGAGAGAGAGAGAGAGAGAGAGAGAGAGAGAGAGAGAAAGAGGAGGAGGGGAGGAGAGAGGGAGAGACAGAGAAAGGGGGGAGACAGGAGAAAGAGTGGGGGAGGAGGCTGATTTTTAGTCCATTTAAATGACACTGAAATAAGAGCTGAAAATGATTCAGAGATACAATGTCTGAAAAGACAATACATAGTTTTACCAACAAATTTTCATTTAAATGTTATTCGTTCACAGGGTACAATATTTCTCATAAAACAATATTGCTGACCATTCTTAATAATTATGATACAACAAGTTTACCATTCTATCCATAATACATTGTTCCTGATCGATGTTTATAGTACATGAAGTTAGCCATTATTTCATAACCTAATATTAATAGAGAGTTTTCAGCAATGCATAAAATGCAGCCAATCCTTCAGTAAATAACAAAAGACAAGCAAAAAACACTAACGACAAGATCCTCCTTAGCTGTACTGTCCCAATCCCCGAGAGGTGTCTGCAAGAAGAATCACATTTTCGACTTCAGTGAACAGCTTGATGGCAAGAGCTTTCAGATTTCCTTCAGCTCGAAATTGCATTCATCGTCACAGCCCCCGTTCAGTTCAATCATCATTGCAGAGATTGCACTGTGCTGATGACATGTTGCACCCAGAATGTTGTTTTTGCCATGAGGCGTGTGGTTATAACTCGTGAAGGTTGGTCACTGTCGTGGGAATGTTCTGACTGATTGTGGTTTTGATTTGTTTTATTATCATCATCACCAAAGTTGTTTTTATTTAATAATAAAAACGTTTATTTGCATCAATTTACATTATTTTACCTATAAACACTAATCGTATTTTTTATATCAGTATTTACCAGTTTTAATCATTATGTCTTTATCCTCATAATGCCATTTCCATTATTCATACTATAGAATCATGCATTCCATTTATTCAGATAATCCATTGTATCATCATTTGAATTATCTAACAGGATTCGTGAGATATCCCAGGCTATTGGGCAGTGAAATGGCTTTTGGAAATAAGTTTTGGTAACACTCAAGCTGGAAATGAACTCGTGAGTTCGACAAATATGTATCAACTTCTCCTTTTAGAAGTCACTAGTACCTTCACTACATGATAAAAGATTAACAAATATCAAATAATGAAAAATAGAAATACATATTGAGAGTAAAATTCATCAAGTGAGAAGGAAAGGGTCTTTGTTTCCATAGACAAAGGACATTATTAAAAAGGAAGTTGTCAAAACCTGTGATTATCACCATTTTTATTAGTTGTTATAATCATTATTATCATTAACATTGTCAATATCATTATCACTATTATTATCATTATCATTTTACTCGTATTATCATTATAATTAACTTATTATAATTATAATTATACTATTTTATAATTTTATTTGTAATAGTAGTAGTAGTAGTGGAAATACGAGTTCTTTCATCATTACCATAATCACTATCACCATCAACATAATCAACTTCACAGTTTTGTGTTGGAGACCTTCTGTATATGAGCAGATCACCATTACCACTATAGCTAATGTATGGTATATATCCGAAAAAGACAAAAGACAGACACACATTACTAATTGCATTTATGCATTTTAATCCTGCAAACAACGAAAACGAGAAAAATGCAATTTTTCCTGTTGCGTTCCAGCTACTTCAGCAATAGAATTCGCTTCAAAGTAATTAGGAATTAATTTGTGAATTATAAGGATTTCGGATTTATATTGCTTTTACTGTCTATGTTACTGATGCAGCTGCTGAATCTGACATTGCTAGGGCTTCTGCAATTAATGCTACAACTAACTTGATTGTCATAATATGCACAAATAATAAGGAAGGTTAGTGGCACTTTCTGTTTGGTAAAAGTGAAAGTATCATGAGCATGAGCACTAAAGTGAAATAAAAGATGGAGAAGAAGAAGAGGAGGAGGAGGAGGAGAATGAGGAAGAAGATGAAAATGAAAATGAAGAAGGAACAGAGGAAGAAGAAGAAGAAGAAGAAGAAGAAGAAGAAGTGGAGGAGGAGAAAGAGGAGGAGGAAGAAGAAGAGGAGGAGGAGGAGGAAGAAGAGGAGGAGATAGAAGATGAAGATGAAGATGAAGAAAAAGAGGAAGAAGAAGAAGAGGAGGAGGAGGAAGAAAATAAAGATGAAGATGAAGATGAAGAAGTAGAAGAGGAAAAAAAAAGAAAGCAAGCAGAAAATATTTTGCGCTTCAGACATGCTTATGTTGCTTAATGTGGGTTGTAATCTTGCCATTCGCTGAATTCTCCTTCAATTTTCAGAAATGCGACAAATGGTATTCTCCAGCTTTATAAAACTTCCTCACTGTATCAAATGATGATGATAGTAAGCTGATTACACTCATGGTACGCAGATTTCAACTTCATAAACTCTTCATTTTGTACGAGTCTTTTGGTAATGTAAAAATTGCATCGGCTCAAATCCATGCGCTTGTGTGATTATAGCTGTATCCAGTTCCTGAGAGAGTTTAAGTCCAGAAACACAATTAAGGGTGTTTATACAAACACACATGCATGTGAGTGTTTGTGTATATATGTATATACATATATATATATATATATATATATATATATATATATATATATATATATATATATATATATTCATATATATATATATATATATATATATATATATATATATATATGAAAAGGAGAAAACACACTACCGTGTTGATACCATGGTATAAAAACCCACACTGTAAAACTAGATTTAATTGAAAAAGAGACTACAGTTTCGGAATCCACCTGGATTCCATCTTCAGGTCTTAGGAGGCAAGGAAGAGGAGGGGGTATAAGACAGAGAGGAAAGGCAACGCGGAGACACGGGGCAGGTGAGGACAGACGAACGGAAACGAAGGGAGGTCAGATCAGGTCGGGCAGGTCAGGTCGGGAGGGTCAGGCGGACTGTGTGAAGGGTGGCCAGCATACGGGAGAAGGCGAAGGATGTGGGAAGCGAGGAGACTGTCAGCAGGAGAAAAGCCGCTGTTCAGGTTGAAATTGGGAAGCAGCTTAATTAGGGAAGATTCCACCAGTCTGCGGGCGTGGACGTCAGCGGAAGGAAAGATAATTCGCGCCGCTGAACAGTCCATCAGATGGCCTGTATCCCACTGATGGCAGAAGAGAGCGTTGTTGTTGTGCCCCCGGGAAACAGCGTACTTATGTTGAGACAGGCGCTTAGTGAGACTGGCGCCCGTCTCGCCAAATTACTGTTTGTCACAGGAGGTACAAGGAATAGCATAGGTGCCCACCTTCGAGGAAGAGGGTGGGCTGGTGTGGACCAGGTTACGGCGGAGAGTGTTCACCTGGCGAAAGATCAGCCTGCAGTTGAGAGTGTGAAGAGGGCGGCGGAGAGAGTAGATCTCCTCAGTGTAGGGCAGGCTGAGGACGGGCAGCCGAGAAATCTCTGTAGGGGGGGAGTCGTGGTAGAAGGTACGCCGTGCCCTGGATAACGCGGCGTCGAGAACATGACGAGGATAGCCCAGTTTGGAGAATGAACGACGCAGGAAGTCGATCTCTCCATCCAGGTATTGGGGGTCACAGATACGGAGGGCGCGGAGGAACAGCGAAGTGGCAGCACCTCTCTTTACATGGAGGGGATGGTATGAGAAGAAGTGTATGTACATACCACTATGCATGGGCTTCCTGTATATGGAGAAAGAAAAATGGTCAGCAGAGCGATGTACCAAGGTGTCCAAGAAGGGGAGCTTGTTGTCAGCCTCCCATTTCCACCGTCGCCTGAAAGCGATAGCAGCTCGTTTCCCGGAGGCGAACCTCTACCAGAGGTTCAGGGTCATCACCCCTCGCCTCCCTCACTTCTATGGGCTTCCTAAAACCCATAAGCCAGCCGTGCCTCTGCGCCCCATCATCTCTTCCCGGGGATCTGTGACGCACCCTCTGGCAGCTTGGCTGGCGAAGTCCCTCACTCCCCTTCTCGGCACCTTCTCTCCTGCTCACCTCCGCCACTCTCAGGACTTCATCTCCCGTGTCCGTGGAGTCCCGCCGGCGACCATGATGAGCTTGGATGTAGACTCCTTGTTCACCAAGGTCCCGCTGGATGACGTCCTTGCTCTCCTTGAGAGGAAGCTCCCCCCTGAGGATCCTCGTCTCCCTCTGCCCACCGACGTCTTCCTCCAGCTGATTCGTCTGTGTGTGGAGTCGAATTCCTTCTCCTTTGAGGGTAGCTTCTACTCCCAGACCTTCGGCGTGGCCATGGGCTCTCCCCTCTCTCCGGTCTTGGCTAACCTGTTTATGGAATTCTTCGAGTCCGAACTTCTCCCTTCCCTCTCCCTTCGTCCGACGGTATGGCTGAGGTATGTCGACGACGTCTTCGCTCTCTGGCCTCATGACCCTGCCCAGTTCTCGGACTTCCTGACCCAGCTGAACTCCCTCTCCCCTTCCATCCGTTTCAAGGTGGAATGGGAGGCTGACAACAAGCTCCCCTTCTTGGACACCTTGGTACATCGCTCTGCTGACCATTTTTCTTTCTCCATATACAGGAAGCCCATGCA
>NC_061857.1:26890907-26895907 GCF_019202785.1 Penaeus chinensis
AGAGAACAGGCAGACTTCCGCAGCGGATTCTCAATAACAGACCACATACACACGTTTACCCTAATAAGAGAAAGAATAAACGAATATAGGAAACCCCTGTGTATGGCATACATCGATTACGAAAAGGCATTTGACTCTGTGCACCGATAAAATGCCAATTAAGAAAGGTGTTAGACAGGGCGATACCATCTCACCAAAAGTGTTTACAGCTTGTGATGAGAAAATACTCAAGAAGCTAGAAGGGAAAGGAAAGGGTATCAAAATAGGAGACGAATACCTAAACAATGTAAGATTTGTAGATGATATTGCTCTCTTCAGTGAATCTGAAAATGAAATGCGGCAACTCATGAACGATCTGAATAGAGAAAGTCTGAAAGTCGGACTTAAGATGAACAACAATAGAGCGCAACAATAGAGGTCAATTCAAAAGGAGGAAATTAAGCGACATATCAGTCTAGTCTGGAGCGCCTGCGGCAGACACAGCATACTAAGAGGCTCTTTGCCATTATGCTTAAAAAGAAAAGTCTTTAATTAGAAACATGGACTACAACCAAAGGACTGGAGAGGAAACTAATAAATCCCCAGAGAGGGTTGAAGAGGTTGATGCTGTTAATTAGCTTAAAAGATCGGATGAGGGCGACGTGGGTCAGGGAAAAGACGAAAGTGGAAGATATACTTGGGATCATCAAAAATAAAAAATGGCAATGGTAGGTCATATATGTCGAAAATAGGACAATGAATAGACAAAGAAAGTAACAGATTGGGTTATAGATGACATGAAGAGGCCAAGGGCCAGACCGATGACAAAATGACATGACGAAATTATGAAATTAGGGGCCAAGACTGGAAACAAAAAAAAAAAAAAAAAAAAAAAAAAAACGCAAGACAGATCGAATTGGAAAAGATTGGGAGAGGTCGACGTCCTGCAATGGATTGTCTAAGGCTGATGATGATGATATCTGTATGTGTGTGTGAGTGTACAACACTTTTTTTTTTATATTCAGAATTTCATGGAAGAGACACTTACGTCACGTATCTTTGTCTCTAATGATCTCCACATAGCTGAAGCATCACAAAAAAAAACACACTATTAAAAACTACTTTCTCGAAACACAGTTTTCCACTGCGGCTTACTTCACGCCCATCATTATCCTTCAGAGAGGCGAGCTGGGACCCAATTTCCTGCAGCTTAAAGTATTGCAGATAACGGACAAATGTTCACTAAGCTTAAACGTCTTGTTATAGCAATTGTCTCAGCAGGCTCTTTTCTTCTTCGTTTTGACACGTGTAAAGATTTTGTAAGAAGGGTTCGAAGTATAATGAAATGTAAAATGGAAAGTGTTACTAGTTGCTCATGTCTTCCTGTTAAGTTGGAAAGTGCATACGACAATATATATATATATATATTCTTTCTTTCTCTTTCTCTATTTCTTTTTTTTTCTTTTTTTTCCTTTTTTCTTTTTTTTCGAAGATTGTTGTTATTGCTTTTTTTTTTCCTTTATTGTTAGTATTATTATCAATTTATCATCATTATTATTATCATTATTATCATTATTATTATCGTTATCATAAACATCATTACCACCATCATTATCATCATCATCATCATCACTACTATTATCATTACCTTGTTACATTATCAATATTAACAAGAGTAGTAGCAGTAATAATTGTAATAGCAAAGTGCTAACATTAGTGTTATTTACTATATATATTATTATTATTATTATCATCATTATCATTATTTTTATAATTATTATTGTTGATCATCGTTATCATCTCCATATCTTCATGATCATCATATTTTTAATTATTATTGTTTATCTTGTTGAAGTTATTTTAATAATAATTATCATTACCTAAAGGGCTTTCTATTGCTTTTGTTATTATCATTATCAATATCCATTATTCAGGAAATGTAATTCTACAATACGATGAAAAGATATATGTAATATGAAGCATTTTTACACAATATTTTCTGAACCTGAACTGATATCCCCTCTGTTTATGCAAATCACATTCACATGTTTTATGATGAAATAAAACTAATGAAATCTCACCTGAAGCATAAACATAAACATGAAAAGAAATTAAAACTGAATTCATAATTCCGTACCAGAATATTTGCATAATGTCTGTAATGGCCTATAAATTTCAACGCCATTTCTATCTGCCGTTGAAACTCACACTTACAATTAGAGAGAGGGGGTGGGGAATAGAGTGAAAGAGTTATAGGTATAAAATGAAAGAATATATATATATATATATATATATATATATATATATATATATATGCATATATATATATATATATATATATATATATATATATATATATATATATGCATATATATATATATATATATATATATATATATATATATAAATGTTTCTTTAACTATTGTAGGATTGTTTCCCTATTAATGTATATATATATATATATATATATATATATATATATATATATATATATATATATATATATATATATATATATACATTCATATATACATATATATATATATACATTTATATATATATATATATATATATATATATATATATATACATTCATATATATATATATATATATATATACATTTATATATATATATATGTATATATATATATATATATATATATATATTAAAGAAATGTTTTAAGTAAATGTATCCATGACAGAGCACTGGAAGTGGTCACTGCTCTCTTTTCCTTGGAAAACAGGTCATGTGTGTATGTATATGTATATGTATGTATATATATATATATATATATATATATATATATATATATATATATATATACATACATACATATATATAAACATATATATATATATATATATATATATATATATATATATATATATATATACATATACATATATACATATATATATATATATATATATATATATATATATATATATATATATATATAAATACATACATACATATATATAGACATATATATACATATACATATATATATATATATATATAAATATATATATATATATATATATATATATATATATATATATATATATATATATATATATATATATATATATATATATGTATATATATATATATAATCTAAGCTATCATAACCCTGTATTCTAAATAAGCATAACAATGACGAAATATCTGGGCCATTTGCCTTGTATTAAATTCCATCCATTCCAAGAGCTTCTACTAATGAGTCCCGATTTTGTAAATATTGAGGCATTGATCATTTTTACTGGGAATTCTAAGCAGACATTGAGACGTTATGATATTCAAAATAGAGTTAATTTAGATCTATGTCTATGGTTATGGCCTTTAAACCGAGCCAATCGTGACAAAAAAGGTAGAAGAAAATTGTATTTAAAACGCTATTATATATATATATATATATATATATATATATATATATATATATATATATATATATATTTTTTTTTTTTTTTTTTTTTCATTCAGTGGAAGAATTGCGAGAGCGATGAATAATTTTAAACAATAATATTTAAAATCATAATGGGAAAATATCCAAATACAAATGAGTAACAGAAGAAGACTGTGTAGCTAGCATTAGTGAATGTAAAGTAATTGTATAAAAATGAATATGAAAGATAAAGGGCAGGGGACATATATAACTTAAGAAAAAAATCGAGAAGAATAAATTATACATATTTATCTGTGCCAATGCATCTTAGTACGTGCATACATGCATGTGTCCGTTCGCGCGCGCCAGTGCGTGTATTTATTTAAATGTGAACATAAACCACATTTACTCACCCAGGCAATCAGATATTTATTCGCACTCAGAAACCCATACATTACGCCAGGCAAGAGACACGAACCTTGATTGGTTTCCTTCTCCGTCTGAAGCAAATTGAAGCTGAAGGCAAGTAAGTTGAAATAACGAGGGAGGCGACTCGACAGAAACTCGTGGACCGAAGACACCTTGTCCTGGAGAGCAGCCCTTGATTGCAGCCATGCTGACGTGTTGCTCAGCATCCAGACCTGCAACGGACGTGTTCTGTTGCACAGAGCGAGCATGATGAGTGATCCGGGAGAATTGTGGGATGGTATTGCACTGTGTGTCATTTCGTAATAGAGAATTAAATCATCTTCTTTCTATATATTAGAAGCTAAACAACTAATTTTGAAATCAGTGATATGAAAGAGTGCGATGCAAAACATATTAAAGAATTAAGAAAACAAATAGAATTCAGCATTCCATTGCCACTTTTTAGTGTGGTCTAATTCAATTTTATCAATTAAGTTCCTTTGATGTAAATTGTTAGATACTATACCTCAGAAATATTAAACAGCCATTCTTTACAAGAAGTTAATATCTATCTTTAGTACCTATAGATTTGTGAGTGATTAAAAAAAAGTAATCGCACTGTTCCCCGAATGTGTCAAGTAGTCAGGATAATATCTATCATTCGTAAGTCACCAACCTGACTTTGTTCCTCCATCTGTCTTGGTCTCAGAAAATACATGCTTGGTTTGCTATTGTAGATTATACCGTTGCCTCGGGTCGGAACACAATGATAAATTACATACTTAAAGTAAGCGGTTTGCACATGAGAGATGAGTGCAAATATATGTCGTCTGTGTGAGAGTAAATTAGGTGAATACTTATATACATACGCGTGCATGAATGTGTCTACATGTCATTTTCATTGTTGTTAATATATTTATCATTATTGTTGTTATTATTTAATTTTGTTATCATCATTAATGTTATTATCATTATTATTATTATTATTATTATTATTATTATTATTATTATTGTTATCATCATCATCAGCATCATCATTATTTTCATCCTTTTCATCATTACTATTATTTTTATAACTATTATTGTAATCACTATTATCATTCGAAGGCGTATAGAAAAGTGTAAACTATAGTACCTAATGATCCTTGTAAATCTTGGATAAATGCCTCGTTATGATAGATTTCCTTCTTTAAATCAACATTATTGCAGGTGCTTATCGGCCTAAT
>NC_061857.1:26925907-26928407 GCF_019202785.1 Penaeus chinensis
AACTCATAAACACACAAACATGTACACACATAAACACACACACTCACACACACACACACAAACAAACACACGCATACACACAAACATATAAACACACACAAACACACAAAAACACATACACAAACAAACACACACAAACACACTCCCGCTTCCTACAAAATGCCTCGCGCTCTGTTGCCCTTCTTCTGCCTGTCTCTTCCGTGTTTTTGTCGGTCTTTCTCTCTTTCGTTGCTTATTTTTGTCTTTATTGTCTTTTTTTTTATTTTATTACCTCTTTACGTTTTCTCTCTTGTCATGGTTTATCTTTATTATTATTTTATCGTTATTACCCTTTTCTCTCTTTCGTGTCTTCGTTGTTGGATTTCGCAACTCTTTCTCTCTCTTTCGTCGCTTATTTTATTCTCAATTTTTTTTTTTTTCATTTTTTATCTTTTTCCCTTTTGTTTAGGTGTCTATTTCACGTCTTTCCCCCTATTCTTTCTCCCATTTTCGCTTTTGTCTGTTGTTCGTGTTTTTCTTATCGGATTTCCTTATTCTTCCTCTTTTTCGTCACTTCTTTTTTCTTTTCTATTGTGTTTTCCTTTCTCATTTATTAGCTTGTTCCATTTTCTTTAAGTATCCATTTCACGTGTTTTTTTTTCTCCTTCTTCGTCTATTATATAGTTCTTTCCCCCTTCCCATCGCATTTGTCTGTGTTATCAATTTAATTCTCATGTTCTTGTTTCTTTTCTCTTCTTTTGTTGTCTTCATCATGGTTTATTTCTTGGATTTTGTTGTTCTTTTCTTTCGTTCGTTTTCTCTAATTTTTCTTATTGTAAATTCATCCTCTCGTACTATTCCGTTTCTTCTTTTCTGTTATCTCTCTCTCTCTCTCTCTCTCTCTCTCTCTCTCTCTCTCTCTCTCTCTCTCTCTCTCTCTCTCTCTCTCTCTCTCTCTCACTCTCTCTTTCTCTCTCTCTCTCTCTCTCTCTCTCTCTCTCTCTCTCTCTCTCTAACTCTGTGTGTGTGTGTGTTTCTTCTCATCTCTTTTTTTCTCTGTCTCCGTTTTATTCACTGCGTTTTATTCCACTTTTATTCTCTCGTATTCATTCCCATCTTTTTATTATGCCATTTTTTTTCTTTCTTGCTCTCTGTCTTCTTCATTACATCGCGATTTTTTTTCTTCTGATCATTGGAGGAGATGAGAAAAAATGTAGAGATAAATACATAAAGAAATTCATTAAAAAATCCACCTTTTCCGCAGCTCTTTTATCTTCTTTCTATCTTCTGTTTGCTCATTATTATTTTTTTAATCAAATTTTCCGTATATTTTCTTTCTTGTCTTTTTCTCTTCTTTGACACTTATCACTTCCTCCATTGCCTTTTCTCTCCTTTCCTAATTATCGAATTTACTTTTGTAACCGATCTTCCTGATTCTCTTTTGCGAAGACTTCCTTCTTCTCTTTTTCATTCTCTTCTCTCCCTCGCAAGACCCTTGAGGAAGAGGGCAAGAAAATACCTTTAAAATTAAAAAGACTTGTTAACGTGTAACTTTTGATCCGTCTTTTACCTTTATATTTCAGAATCAGCGGGTCATTTTCTTTCCATCTCCTCGTTTTCTTTGTCCTGTTTCTGAGCAGGACTCATTTTATTCTCTAATTTTCGGTCTTACTGTTCTTGCAATTTGCATGATTTCCCGTTTTCATCAAAGCTTTCTTATGTTCTTGTTTTACTTGTCTTCTTTATCGCCGAATTCGTTTTTTTTTCCCTCTCTCTCTTTCGTTCTCTATTTCCTCTCCTTTATCCCCTCGCCTCCCTTTCCCCTGATCGCCACATCAGGAGTAGAGCAAAACTTAATTCCAGATCCTTCTGCCTCTTTTCTCTTTCCTTTTTTTCTCTTTCTATTATTTACCATCATGTTCCATGTCTTCCTTCTATTTCAGTTTCATTCTTTCATCTCCTCTTCGTTGTTATCTTACGTAAATTTAATTTCTTGATATCCATTTTTTTTCTAATATATAAGACTTTCCATTAACATCACATCTTATTCCCTTTATCTTCTCCATAATTTCTTCGTCTCTCATTTCTTCTTCCCCCTGCCCTCCTCTTTAATTTCATCTTTGCCTGTTATTTCCCCTCCTCTCCTTTCCCCTTATTTAATTCCATCTTTATCTGTCACTCGGGTCTTCAGTTATCCTCCTTTTCTTTCTTCCACCTTTCTCTTTCACTCCCTCCTTCGTTTTCCTTCTCACCTCCCTCTTCTTCAGTTCCATTTTCGTTTTCCACTCTTCCTTCCTTTTTTTCCCTCTCACTCTCCTTCTTCATTTCTAAATTCACATTTCTCTCTTTCATCTCTACTCCTCACTCTCCTTCGTCTTTAATTCCATCTTCGTCTTTCACTCTTTCCTCCTTCGTTTCCCTTCCTCTCCCTTCTCCCTTTATTCCAACCTCGTCCTTCATCCCTTCATCCTTCACCTATCCTCCTCTCTCTTCCCTTACCTCTTCTTTATTTCTGTCTTCA
>NC_061857.1:26938407-26943407 GCF_019202785.1 Penaeus chinensis
ATATTTTTGTTTTTGTTTCTGAGCATAACTAAAACAGGATAAATGTCAGGGAAACTAAAAGTCTAATAATATTTTATTAATCTATGGTTTAATAGGTTTGGGATGCTTAATAGGGATGCTTTAGTAGAGGTGATTAGTGAAGGATATGAGTATTTAGGGATTTTAGAACTGCACAACATGAAAGCCTTAGATTTATATAAACCTCTAAAGAGTAGTAACAAATTGGTGTTATTAGTGTCCACGTAAGTGTCTCTAATAAGGTATGGTGGAAGACAATTAAATTCCAGAAATCGACAAAAATAGGAAAATGATTATAATGAATAAGGATTTACTCCCAAGAAATCATGATACACAACTCTATGCACAGCGAAAGGATGGTGGAAGAGATGCAATCTGTTGTGAGAGATGTTTGCGTGGAAAGCAAAACAACTTGTTCTGGAGATAATGTTATAGATAATATAGAAGAAACAGACAGAGCAGATGGACAGAAGATTACTATTCACTAGAGGCACGGAAACTTACGGGAAGAGAAAGTAATGCGTAGGTAGTACCAACCGGATATATATGCATTAGATTAAGTAAGAGCATTGAAGTGGATTTTTAAAGGAGACTTGAAGCCAAGCACCGAGCCTTGAATATGAAGCTTACAAGAATAATCCATAGGAAGAATATCCGAGAATTTCATCAAAGGTAATGAAGGAATATAGACTATGTGAAAGAGAGAGAGAGGTGAGAACTGTAAATCATCAGATGAAAGGAAGTACGAAACTAGCGCAGCGAGATTACAAGAGGAGATATGATTATATTCTACAGGATCTCCACAGACAATTAATCAAGCTCAAAGGGCGGATTTGAAAGAACTGATGATTGGTATAAGCATAAACCAAAAAGCGTGGTGGTTGAATTTAAGCATTTTAAATTCAAGTGGGATTTTATAATGCAGTGTGATACGTCTGGAGAAATGATTTATGATACAGTGCGATGAGCCTGTATAACATATTCTATGGTACAGTATGACATTGTATAGATAAACAGAAGAATGAGGAAAGATAATCGATATTGCAGTTCCGGACGATTAGTACTGAGAAGGAAAAAACGAAAAACTGAATACTGAAATTTACGAAAAAACGGAAAAGAAATACTCGACATTCAGATAGTAGGAACTATACTTGCCAAATGGTAATCCAAACTTCTGGTATTGTTCAAACAAGTCTGAAGATCAAGGGTTGCAGACTAGGAGTTCAGAAACCTATGAACATTATGCATAAGACACCGATATAGTGGAAAGTGTCTGCAGCGAAAGTGCACTGCAGCGAATCATGTAACCATATAGAGCTTGCTACTTCGTGCCTGTTTGGGAAATATTCCAGACAAGGAACACCATCTGAGTATGTATATTAACTATTATAATATTAGTAATGATGATAATGACGATGATGATGATGATAATTACAATGATAAGTATAATAATTATAATAATGATGACTATAATGATAATGATAATGATGACTATAATGAAAATTATAATGGTGATGGTGATGATAATAATAATGATAATAACAATGATAATAGTAATGGTAATTAAGATGAAAATGATAATATATACAATATTTGTAATAGAGGTGATGGTAATGGTGAAAATAATGATAATGATTATAAAACTACTAATAATATGAGACATGGAATACAAATAAGAATGAAAGGAGAAAGAAGTGAAATACGATAAAAGAAATGACCTCATAACCTGTATTAACGGCTGATTTATAGAGTAATATTTTCCCTTAAAAGTAATGGCTTGTAATGAAACAGCGGCGGTGGCTTACCACATGTGTCACACGCGGAAATGGCTGTAAACACTATATTTGTCGCGGATTTCATGTTCCCTTTTCAAGTATATATTTTCAAGTGTCATTAATCTTTTCTTGTTTCGTCTTTATGCTAGTTATTGCTCCCACCCCCCCTCTCTCTCTGCTTGCCCCCTCGCGCGCGCGCGCGTGTGTGTGTGTGTGTGTGTTTATAAAGAGAGAGGGAGAGAGAGAGAGAGAGAGAGAGAGAGAGAGAGAGAGAGAGGTGGAGAAAGACACAGACACAGACACACACACACACACACACACACACACACACACACACACACACACGTACACGCACACGTACACGTACACGCACACGCACACACACACACACACACATATACACACACATATACACACACATATACATTAGTCTTTTTCTGTGTCAGTCTCGGTCTTTGCTTCTCTCTCTCTCTCTCTCTCTCTTCTCCCATAAAAAAGGACCCGCGTATTATATTTACCTGTAAATATCACAAGAATGACAAAAATAGAAAAGAAGCATTATATACATATGGAAATGAAACGGTTTTCTGTAATAAAAGAAAAAGTTATTCTCATTTTGAATATTTTACTGTCACTATTAGGAAAAAAGGCGTGTAACGTGTTTATTAAGTAGAAGAGGAACTAAACTAATAAATATATATAACGGACATAAAGATCATATTTAATTGTTTGTTTTGTATATGTCGAAGTATGAAATGTAGTAGACGAAACGAATAAATGGATACACGAAAATAGAAAAACAAAAGAAAAACTAATTCACAGGATGCTTAATTCTGCACACACAGCAATAATCCTCTCCGACCAGCCTCGCACGCCCTCGGAACCGATGTCCGAATAAGGCATGCACTGCTTCGAACACGAAAGGCTTCGAGAGCCGTGTTGCTGATGCCTCGAAACCTCGGCTTTGTGTCTCGCGGCCGGACGGCGGAGCGCATGTCGTATCGGCCGCCGGCATCTGACCCTCTCCTCGGAGCCGCCGCCACGTTACTAAAGAGGTGAGTGGTCGAGGGGCTCGAAATGAAAGCGGTTGGCTGTTTGTTTAAGTCATTCAGTGCTCTGGCAATAGGGAGGAGAGGAAGGTGAGGGCTGGTGGGCGGGAGAGAAAAAAAATAAGAGTAGGGAAGCAAATAAAAGAGAGCGAAGCAGAAAAAAAAGTAAAATCTCAGTTAAGAGAGGTATATATTAAACTTATATATTGAAAGCGATTGGTAGGTTGTTTACGCCATTCAGTGCTCTGCCAAAGGAACGAGTCGCATCAAAGGAGCGGTGGGATTGCGAAACGCCGGAGCAAGTTAGAGGGGGAAGGACATACGAGCGTATGGGGAAAAAATAGGTAATAACATAAGAAAAGATCGATGAAGCATAGGGAAAAACAAGTAACAAAGTCATATATCAATAAAAATATGTAAGCAAGCGAAACAAAGAGGGAAAAAAGGAAGGCAAATGATAATGATAATAAAATAATAATAATAATGATAATAATAATAATAATAATAATAATAATAATAATAATAATAATAATAATAAAAAAGGCGGCAAGCATACAGCTCCCTCTCCCCCTCCAACGTTGACCTTCTAATTCAGTGTAAGAGACCCGTGTTGTGAGAGGTGTTTTGCCTTTGCAAGCATTAAACAATGTGCGAAGTTATGCTCGCCCTCATCCCCTGTGGCGAAGGGAGGGGGGGGGGGGAGCGAAGGAGGAAGAGGAGGAGAAGTGGAGGACGAAAGAAGGGATGGGAATGATGAAGGAAAAGAGGCTTAGGGAAATGTGGTGATTAAGGAGAAACGTATAAACTGGATGATAAAAATGAATTTGAATCAACATTAAAGAGTGAGAGGTGAGGATAGGAATGAATGAAATCAAAGTTTAAAGAAAGGGAAAGAACTACGGCTGATGAGGAAGGAAAATGGTGTAAACTGGAATAAAGAAAAAGGAAACAGAAATTAAGAATGAATTAGAACAAGTTTTCCTCGATCTTTTCCCCTGTGGCCGCGGGGAGGAAAGAAGAAGAAAAAGGAGAGGAACGGAGAATAAAGGAGAGAGACAGCAAGACGAAATGGCCGGTAGAGAGGAAGAAGAGGAGAGAGAAAAAGAAAGGCCTGATAATGGAAAGTGATGGAAATCGGAAGGAAAAGTGAGGCGATCAGAAATTAGAAATTAGAAAGAGTTGTGCTCTGAACGCGGACAAAGAAAACGGAGGAAAAGGGGAGAGAATGGTCCAACGATTTTGGGAAATGATATAGATCGGAAAAAGAGCAGAAAAATGGAAAACCAGAAATGGCAAATTATGAAGAGTTGAATAAAAATGGAGTTAACTCGAACCCGTTCCCAGGGGGGATGCAAGGGCGAGAGAGAAGATGGGCAGGAGAGAAAGAATTCGAAGGGAAAGAGGAAGAAGGACAGAATCCAATTACAACAGAAAATCATAGAGACTGCTACGGGAGAAAAAGAATGAAATTAGGACAGGACTGCTTTAAAAAAAAAAAAAAAAAAAAAAAAAAAACGATGAAAAAGTGAAAAATAAATCCGACAATAAATGAGCGAGATACAAGAGATAAAAATGAAAAAGAAGAAAAATGGAGGCGCGGACCCCCCCCCCCCCCCCCCACCACACACACACACACGATTTTTAAGGATGCGAACGAATTTAATTTATTTTTTCCAACTGTAAGTAATGGCGATAATTAAGATCACATAAAAGAGAAGCAATAACATTATCAATATTATTGATGAATGTTCATGATTAATGAGTAGCAATTAATATCAATAACAATAGTAATAATGGTGCTGACGAAAATTATGGTAATGATGAGAAAGACAATTTTGCAATATAGTATGTTAAGAAAATGTAACATAGAAAATACGAGAAAAGGAAACAGAGCAAGAAAATGATTCAGAGACAACAGAGACGAAGAAGAGGAAGGAGAATTTAATTATCAGGAAAGAATCCACGAAAGGAATAACAGAGAAAAAAGGAAGAAGAAAAAAATGACAGCTAGCGAAAATGGACACAAGTGAATTTATGAAAATGAAATAGACAATAAAAAGGAAAAAATAAAACGACGAAAGAAAGACCGACGTAATCCGAGAGGGAAACCACGGAAGAGACAGGCAGGGGAAGGGCAGCAGAGCGCGAGGCAAGGCGG
>NC_061857.1:26958407-26960907 GCF_019202785.1 Penaeus chinensis
CAGTGATAAAAATTCTTCACCCCACAACACTAACCATATGCGTCACTTTGATATAAACACTAACAAAGACATCACGAACCCTACACTGTGTCCTTATCATGCAAACGCATGATATTACTAACCTTATCTGACATGACCGACATCAAACACTCAGCTTTTTTTACCTTTTCCCACACAGCCAAATGTGAATAAAAGGGTAGAGTAGCAATCAGTGTTACGCCCAAAACACGCGGTCATTTGACTTAAAAGTGAGAACATATTACATCTTCATTCTCTGGTGAAAAGGTAATTTTGGAAGGGTGCTGTGAAAATAAATGGTTTTCCATGGTGCGATTCAGATTATATAGCTGTCGAAAAGGTGTTTTCAAAATACATAATTGGAATTCTACATTTCATTTAATGATAAAAATAATAGTTGGTGCGATGTTTTTTTTTTTTTTTCTGTCTTTTCTCTTCATCCCCAGGATTTATAACAAAGATTTAATATTTTTGGAGTGGGATGTATTAAACATATATAATAAATCTATATGTATATGTATATGTGTGTGTGTGTGTGTGTGTGTGTGTGTGTGTGTGTGTGTGTGTGTACTGGTCATATGTGTGTATGTATGTGTGTGTGTGTGTATGTATGTATATACACACACATATAGGTGTGTGTATGTATGTATGTATATACACACACATATAGGTGTGTGTGTGTGTGTGTGTGTGTGTGTATATATACATATACATATACCCAACACACACACACACACATATCATCATCATCATGCAGCTATGCGCCGGCGAGGGCGCATGGCTGTATCCATCTTTTATTTCCACCTACGAGGGTACCTCATGGCGAGCAGCCAGGCAGGGGTCCGGCCCTATCTCTAGCTCCTCACGACAGGTTTGATCGATCTGCCCAAGCCATGACTTCCTTGGTCGTCTTACAGGCCTCCTCCACCCACGGTTGTCTCGAACAGAGATAACATGGTGGGAAGGATCCTGTGGGAAACGAGCTACGTGGCTATATAGCCTGAGTTGGTGATCGCGGATTGTGCAACTAACAGGTCCTGTGTCGGTCTCACGGTGCAAACGTTGGTTGGACACATGGTCCCGCCAACTGTATCCCATGATCTGGCGCAAGGATCTGTTACAAAAGGCAGTAAGATGAGACTCCAAGGCACAAAATAGCATCCAAGTTTCACTACTGTATAGTAAAACTGACAGTACCAGGGCCTTGAAGACATGTAGCTTGGTCCTTCTGCACAGGTACCAGCATCTCCAAATACTCTTATCGAGAGATTTCATGTCCCCTGCTGCAGGGCCAATCTGTCTACTGATTCCAGAGTCATGAACGGCACTACCGAGGTATATAAAGCCCTCTGTGGCCTCAGTATAAGGACTCCTAGTAGGCTTCCAAAGTCCTGGATCTTGGTCAGGAGTCTTCTAGCCCCAGAGACTTCACTTCTTTTCTAAATGCATCATGAGATTCAGATAGAATAACATCATCATCAGCAAAGTCAAGGTCTGTAACCTTGATATTGCCCAGTGATTTTGGACAGTAACTCTACCCACTATCCAGTCCATGCAAGTGTTGAAAAGTATTGGTTCAAAAACACAGCCTTGCCTCACACCTGAACTAACAAGGAAAAAGCTCAACAGGCCCCCACCACACTTTACAGCACTTTCAGTACCAGTATACAGGCTTGCTATTAATCCAATAATCCTTGTTGAAATTCTTCTAAGTCTCGGGATCTCCCAGAGTGATTCACGATGCATGGTATCAAATGCCCTCTTGAGGTCGATGTAAGCTGCAAGCAACCCATGTCCGAACTCACGATGTGCCAGGTATGGTCTATTGTGGACTTACGAGGACTTGCTGAGGCACCAGCCTCTGGTGCCTCAGCAGGTGGTCTCTGATACGTCTCAGAAGGATGTGAGCTAGAACCTCATGTATACTGAGTAGTGTAAAGCCTCAGAGATTGCTGCACACCTACCAATTCCCTTTCCCCTTTCAGAGAGGAATGGCCGCACTCCACAGCAGGTCAGAGGAAATGGTTCCAGTCTACCAGATGGTAGACAGGACAGCATGCAAGCCCCTTGGCATAGGTTCTCCATCAGCTGGGATGCTGCAGACACCTGCTGCTTTACCACTCTTCAGCTTGGAGATTGCCCTCATGATTTCAGTCAGGGAAGGTGAATCCTCACAAAGGAATCTCCTACCCACATCCAAGTTAATTGTTGGCGGATCAACCTGGTACAACAGCTCATAATACTCAGCCAAATGCACCCTATCAGGATCTGAAATTATCTGGCCACTTGCAGAGCAAAGGGCTTGGTAGGCAGGTCGAAGGTCATTTACTAGGCAATGGCTTTCGACACCCTCTACAAGATTTCTGCTAAACTGTTCCTTGCCCCTTCTCAGTAGTGACTTGACGATGCAAGTCACGATCCCCTGACAATCGAGCCGCACAACAAGCTTTTGTAGCTTCCAGTGTCTCCTGCAATATTAAAT
>NC_061857.1:27005907-27008407 GCF_019202785.1 Penaeus chinensis
AGTGAAGATAAATGTGAGGAAAAGTTAACAACGTTTTAGACAATTTATACATTATTTATTAATTTAAAAAAATATATTCTATAGCCAAAATGAAAAGCTAATCACATAAATTGATATGCCAATAATACAACATCGGAGTCCCTTATAATCCAGTACAATAACTATACTACATTGAATATCCATCTTTTAGTTTTAACAAATAGATTGCCACTTTACTCTAAATGTTAACATGCTAACTACAATATAATTTCAAAATAAGCAAGCTGTTATTAATTATGAAATTAGAGCAATTAATATCAGTACCTAGAATGATTATAAGCAAGTAAAAGAATTCCTTCTTGCAATGACTGCAATCATAAAAATAATTGTTTCTGTTATTAGTGAATAAAATGCATTACAAAAAGTAGTGAAAATTCTATTTAGGCAAGATAAACTATTCCCGATATGGGAGCCCATCCAGCCACACCCTTAACAGTTATTATGAGTATAATATATTTTCACTACTTTGGAAGATACTTGTGTCAGAATTTTCCTGTGTCCCAGCAAATTTTCAGTACTGTATTTATCACTTTAAACTTTTTCTACCTGCCACCCAAGTTATTTTATTGTTTCCAGACTGGTGTGTTGTGATATATATTGCGATCACTTAAAACTACTCGTTGTTTTCGCACTCGTGACTTCTTATTTGCTTCTGTCGGTCAGTTATGTGGCGTCACTTTGTCACGAGATGTTTTCAATACTTTGACGTCATGATGCGCCTCTATTTTTTTGTATCTGCATCTTGTCCTGTTGACCACATTTTTTGTGTGGAAACCGCTCGAGTCCTCGCAATGTTATTCTACTTTTGATGTCTCGTCCCGGCTTGTTTGTTTCACCCGTTCATGTAGCATCTGTTTCGCCCTCGTGTTCACGTGATAATGCCTTCATGTGTCTACGACACCGGCGATCACGTTCCTGCTTCTGCGACGTCTCATCAGCAGGCAGCTCCTCCAGGGTCTCCTGAGATGGCAGCTCCTTCAGGGTATCCTCGGACGGCAGCTCCTCCTCTTCAAAATAATTTAATAAGAATTGGAGAGTATTTTCAGAGAACCACAACTGCAAGATGCATACACCGAGGCTCAGAGGTCCAGCGGAGATGTGGCTCCAGAGCCTGCCCTTCCGTCAGCCACACTCTTCCGGTGATCACGATCCTGTCTTCTGTCAGACTGGTTGCACCGTCACTGATCCACCAAGGATCCTCCAGGATCCAATGGTCTCTCTCCGGCGTCTCATCGTCAGGCAGCTCCTCTAGGGTATCTTCAGACGGCAGCTCCTCCTGCATGTCTTCGTACGGCAGTTCCTCCGGCATGTCCTCAGGTGGCCGCTCCTCTGGCATGTCTTTGGATGGCAACAATCAACAATCCCCTGCTCCGCTTCGCAGTAGCCGATGCACCGTACTGTGGAGACGATGTTGAATCTATTGCTGTTGAGATTCACCTGGCCAGGGGGCCCCTCAAACTGTACAATGTGTACAGTAGACCATTTTGTAGGAGCTTAGACATCAGCTAGGTCTGTGCTACTGCAGTACAAGACAGAGTGATCAATGAGGGAGATATCAATACACACTACCCCACCGGATGTGACTGGCTATCACATAGCCAATGTGCTTGAGACATTCCCTTAGATCGCTCTTCTCAATACCCAAGAGCCAATGCATGTCAGAGGAGGGACCCGACCTCAACTTGGCCACTGTGGCACTGGTGGAGAGAATCAGATGGCGTGTTGATGAGACTATCACAAGTGAACATTATGGCACTACTACTACCTTCATGGATGCTGGCCCAGTCCAAATGCTACAACCAAATTCAATATGGAAAACAGACAAGGCCAACTGGCAGTCGTTTCAGAATGCTTTGGCCCTCTGTCTGAGATGCACTGAACCCTCACAATGTGAAAATGTGGAAGTGCTTGAAGCCAGACTTATCAATGCCATCTATCAAGCAGCCTCACAGACCATACCTAAAATTCAGCCTAGGTCCAGGAGTCACAAAGATGCCTGGTACTTTATTGACGAGATTAAGGAGGTCAACCACAGAGTGAACATGTGCAGAAAATAATTTCAAAGGCGAAGAACCCCTGACAATCTAACCCTTCCAAGGGAAGCTGTCAGAGATGCCAGCCGAACGCCTACAACCAGGCAGACTTGCTCATATCAGAGAAAGGGCAGCCAAACCCAATAACTCAGATGTTAACTTTTCTCTGAGGGAACTAAGAAAAAACTACAAAAACATTTATCACTTAGCCCCGGGTTCTGATGGGATTTCGTTCCACACCATTTCCCACTCGCAAATTATCTTGCACTCCTGCAACTCACCAACAAATCCTGGGAAACTTCCACTCTACCCCAGAGCTGGAAGATGGCTACCATAGATTCCATCCCAAAGCCAAAGGAGCCAGGGAAGTACCGCCCCATCTCTCTTCTCACATCATGGCGGTAGGAGCGCCTGCTGGCAATCCCGCC
>NC_061857.1:27013407-27015907 GCF_019202785.1 Penaeus chinensis
TATATATATATATATATATATATATATATGTATATATATATACATATATATACACAAATATATATATATATATATATATATATATATATATATATATATATACATATATATATATATATATATATATATATATATATATATATATATATATATATATATGTATATACATATACATATATACACAAATATATATATATATATATATATATATATATATATATATATATATATACATAAATACATACATACATACATATATATATATATATATATATATATATATATATATATATATATATATATATATATATATATATATATATATATATATATATATATATATACATATTGCATGAATTCGTTTATGTTTCAAAGTCTAATATTTATGCCATGTCAGTACACCAATGATGTCTTTTTTTTCTTTTATTTTTTAATTTCCATGCTTCCCTTCTATTTTACCAGATTATTATTAGTTTTACATTTTTATTCCTTGATTATGCAATTCCATTTTACATGAATTTGTTACTCTTTCTTTTTTCCCTTTCTCTTATACATACTAGAAGTAGGTCAAAAGCGAACATATTATCCAGCCTTTCGTGGAGGGTAGATATAGCTATTCATCATTGCGATATATATATGTATGTATGTGTGTGTGTGTGTGTGTGTGTGTGTGTGTGTGTGTGTGTGTGTGTGTATATATGTTTATGGGTGTGTATACATATATATATATATATATATATATATATATATATATATATATATATATATATATAAATTTGTTTATATAAATAAATATGTTTATATAAATATATATGTTTATATAAATATATATGTTTACATAAATATATATGTTTTTATAAATATATATGTTTATATAACTATATATGTTCATATAGATATATATGTTTATATAACTATATATGTTTATATAACTATATATGTTTATATAACTATATGTTTATATATATAGTTATATATATAAACATATATATATATATATATATATATATATATATATATATGTATAAACATATATATATAAACATATATATTTATATAAACATATATATTTATATAAACATATATATTTATATAACATATATATTTATATAAACATATATATTTATATGAATATATATTTATATAAACAAATATATTGATATAAACATATATGTTTATATAAACATATGTTTATATAAACATATATGTTTATATAAACATATATGTTTATATAAATATATATGTTTATATAAATATATATATTTATATAAATATATATGTTTATATAAATATGTTTATATAAATATATATGTTAATATAAATATATATTCATATAAATATATGTTTATATAAATATATGTTTATATAGATATATATGTTTATATAAATATATATGTTTATATATATATATGTGTGTATACATATATATATATATATATATATATATATATATATGTTTATATATATATATATATATGGTAGAAAAACCCACAATGTAAAACTAGATTCACTGAAAGTGAGACAACAGTTTCGGAATCCACCTGGATTCTATTCTCAGGTCTGAAGACGAAAGGAGAAGTAAGTTCGATATGCGAAGCTGAACCTCGCCCGGGCTATACCCATGCTGTCGACTAATGCCGACTTGCTAATGTGTGTCAGCTTGTGCGGACTCTGAACTTAGTCCTTACCCGCCGTGGTGCCGAGCCACAGTAGTAACCTCCAGGAAATAATTGCAACTTCTCGTGCCTGGGTTGGGCGCGAACCGCCGACCCCTCGGATGAAAAGCCGGCACGTTACCATTGTACTAGTCCGGAGGGGTTATAAAAGAGAGAGAGGAAAGGCAACGCGGTAAGACGAGGCAGGTGAGGACAGAAGAACGGTAGCGAAGGTTAGATCAGGTCGAAGGGTCGGGCGGACTGTGTGCAGGGTGGCCGGAACAAGGGAGAAGGCTGAGGATGTGGGAAGCGAGGAGACTGTAGACAGAAGAAAAGCCGCTATTCAAGTTGAAATTATACATCAGCTTGATTAAGGAGGATTCTACCAGTCTGCGGGCGTCAGCGGAAGGAAAGACAATTCGCGTCGCTGACCAGTCCATCTGATGGCCTGTATCCCACAGATGGCAAAAATGGGCGTTGTTGTTGTGTCCCATGGATACAGTGTACTTATGTTGAGACAGGCTCTTAGTGAGACCAGCCCTCCCTCTTCCTCGAAGGTGGGCTCCTATGCTGTTCCTTGTACCTCCTGTGACAAGCAATACTTTGGCGAGACGGGCGCCAGTCTCACTAAGCGCCTGTCTCAACATAAGTACCCTGTATCCAGGGGACACAACAACAACGCTCTCGTTTGCCATCAGTGGGATACAGGCCATCAGATGGACTGGTCAGCGGCGCGAATTTTTTTTCTTCCGCTGACGTCCACGCCCGCAGACTGGTGGAATCCTCCTTAATAAAGCTGCTGCCTAATTTCTACCTGAACAGCGGCTTTTCTCCTTCCGATAGTC
>NC_061857.1:27038407-27040907 GCF_019202785.1 Penaeus chinensis
TAGTACTATTATTGACCAAATCATTACTGCATCTCTGAATAAAAAAATAATTAATGATAATATTAACAATATGTCAGATGCTGTAACCGTTAACGTTAATTAAATTTTATTATTATATTCATCTATCTTCCTCGTTATCATGCAACCTTTTTTTTTTTTTTTTTTTTTTTTTTTTTTTTACAAATCCATGCAACATATTTTCTTTTCTCGAGAATAGCCTTGATGCCAGAGTTCGCAGTTGTCGACGAGCAACCAGAAGCTATTTAATAGTTTCGTTTTCTCTCTGCCCTCTTCCTGTCTTTTCATTTAATAATTTATTGTTTTTGCTTGTCCTCTGCCCTCCTGCCTGCTCTCTCTCTCTCTCTGTTTTCCTTTCTTTCTTTTTTCCGTTTCTTCTTCCTCGTTCTCTTACCGTATTTATTTATTTATTTATTCATTTTTTGCCATGTTCTTTTTCCTCGTAATTGCTCCAGTTATCTTCTTCTTTTTCTTTTTCCTCCTCATCTTTAGCATTTCTATTTTTGCATGTTCTGTTTCCTCTCCCTTGCCTCTATCCTTTATTTTTTTTTTTTTTTACAAACTGAAAATAGAAATAAAAAGAAGGATAACAAGCAAAAGGAAAAATAAGATGCCTGCTTGTACCGAGCTTATACCCTCCTACTCCCAACCTCTCTGCCTCCCTCTCTCGGCGTCTCCCTCTTTCCAGGATGCCTGAGCCGGAATTCCCCGTCCTTTGATCCTACATCTCGAGGGCATTAGCCAGTCCCTCGTCCGGGGTCGAGAAGGACCTCGCGATGGGAAGTTACTGAAGGAAGAGGCGTTTCGGTTATTTATCTGTTATCTGCTGGAAGTTGGGTTCTTTATCTGTGTATTGGAAGCTGGGAGAGGAAGCGTTAGGGATGTGATCTTTATATTAGTGTGTCTGTATGTATATATATATATATATATATATATATATATATATATATATATATATATATATGTATATATATATATATATATATATATATATATATATATATATATATATATATATATATATATATATATATATATATATATATATATATATATATATATATATATATATATTATGTGTGTGTAGGTCTACATATATGAATAAATATTGACAAATAAACAGCTATACATATATATGAATATATATTGACAAATAAACAGCCATACATATATATGATATAGGTACATACATACATGCATACATATATATATATATATATATATATATATATATATATATATATATATACATATATATATATATATATATATATATATATAGAGAGAGAGAGAGAGAGAGAGAGAGAGAGAGAGAGAGAGAGAGAGAGAGAGAGAGATTTATGTATATATATATATATATATATATATATATATATATATATATATATATATATATATATATATATATATATGTATACATACATATATATATATATATATATATATATATATATATTTATATATATATATATATATATATATGTGTGTGTGTGTGTGTGTGTGTGTGTGTGTGTTTGTGTGTGTGTGTGTGTGTGTATTTATACACTCGCATACACTCACACACACACACGCACATGCACACGCAAACGCACACACCGCAACGTGAGGAGGAAGTGTAATGCTGTTGCTTACCCTGAGTGACTGTAAAGTTAGCTAGATCAGAGTTGATTGTATCGGCTCCGAAAAAAGGAAGGGAGAGAGACAGAATAAAGGAGGAAGGAGGAAGAAAGAATACGGGAAGTGAAAGAGAGAGAGAGAGAGAGAGAGAGAGAGAGAGAGAGAGAGAGAGAGAGAGAGAGAGAGAGAGAGAGAGAGAGAGAAAGAATGAGAGAGAGAGAGTGAAGAGGAGGAAGAAACAACAAGAAAGAAATGTAATTAGAGAGACAGCGAGAGAGAGAGTGAAGAGGAGGAAGAAAGAACGAGAAAAGAAAAGAAATGAGAGAGAGAAGAGAAAATGGATGAAAAGAGAAGAAGTAAAAGAAAGAAAGAGAGCGAGAGTTAGAGTTGGAGAAGGGGAGGTGGGTGGGGGTGGAGAGGGGGGGGGGGGCAGAGAAACACCAAAATATTTCAAAATCCCACGTTTTCCTCCACCCTCCTCCACGGGAATTCAGAGGAAATCTTTCCCAAAAAAAAAAAAAAAAAAAAAAAAACGAAAAGAAAATAAAAATAAGGTGATGAAAACATAGCTAGACCAATCTTCAATCCTCTCGGGAAAAAATCGAGATTGAATGCAACATCACCGTGGCCTTTGTTTGTTCGCACGTTATGTTGATGCAAATATGTTAAAACGGTTTGTCATATATTTGCATATATTTGGAAAATAAGAGTGAAATTATTTGAAAAATACCTTTCAGATGAATATGTATTCAGTTACTCGGCATCAAATTTTATGAAAATGATAGTAAAATATATAACATATATTATTATATATTCACTTTTATTCATTAAACCATTAAATTTTGAAATACGTCATAATGTATTT
>NC_061857.1:27053407-27055907 GCF_019202785.1 Penaeus chinensis
GAGAATAATAATGATAATAACAACAATGATAATAATGATGATAATGATAACAACAATGATAATAATGATAAAATAATTAACACAAATCATAATAATTTATAGCAATAGAATAATAATGATAATAATGATAACAATAATAGTGATAATAAGGATAATGATTATAAGAACAGCAATGATAATAGTGGTAATAATGGTACTTCTACCATTATTAATAATTAATAATGATAATAATAATAAGAAGAAGAAGAAGAAAAAGAAGAAGGAGAAGAAAATTTAAATAATGATAATAATAGAAAAATCTAATGCTAATAGTACTACTACAAATATAATATCAGCAACAAACAATAATTATTATGCTGATACTAAAGCTACTACTACTACTACTAATGATAATATTAATTATTATCATGATGATGACGATGATGATAATGATAATGTTGATGATGATGACAGTGGTGCTCATGGCGATTATAATAATAACATCAATAACACTAATAGTTATAATAACAACAATAACAGAAATAATAAATGAAAAGAATAAAATATAATATTCCAGGACAAAAGCTCTACTTGAAAAGAGGTTACAGAAAGACTCATTAGAATTGTAATAATGATTTTTTTTTTTTGGGAGTCAGCTGAAGACCACTAAAACGCACGTTGATGAAAACATTGATTGCATTCTGTCTGGCGAAGATTTATTGCTGGCTTTTGCGTTTTGTGTGGATAGGGGGGGGGGGGGGGTAAAAGGAAAATTGTCAGTGTGTTTGTGTTTGGGTGTATGTGTTTGAGAGGCTGGAGGGAGGCAGGAAAGGAGGTACGAAGAGAGGGAGAAGGAAATGGAGGGAGGAAGGGAAGAAGAGGAAGAGAGAGAGAGAGAGTCAGAGAGTCAGTGAAAGGGAGAGAGAGAAGAGACAGAAAATGGATTGGAGAGAAACATAAACAGAGAAAGGAAGAATGAGAGAGACAGTTTAGAAATTGAAAAACAAAAAAGAGAGTGGGCGGTCTGGCACTCGCGCAATCATATCCATTTGTGCCAAGCATAAAAAACATATGAACTGTGGAGCAGAACACAGAAGATTAAAAATAAAAAGTATTGCACCATTTAATGTTATCTAAAACATTGTTTACATACCTTTGTAACAAATTTAACATATCCATTCCTACTTTTATCATATCATCATAATCAATATTATTATTATTATCGTGATTATCGTTATTACTATGATCTTTTATCGTTGTATTACCATCAACAAATATTATTTATATAAATGTATATATATACATATATATACACACACACACACACACACACACACACACACACACATATATATATATATATAAATATATATATATATATATATATATATATATTGACATTATTAATATAACTGTTTATATGTTAAACCCTGTTTTATCCACAATGTGAGATGATGACCATTTAGTGTCATTTAGGCAGAATAAACTCTACTACAACTCTCCTCTAGGTATTTCAGATTTCCTCCTCTGTTTATAGATTATCCCAACGGATTAGAAAATTACGTGCTCCATATTGATTCCATGGAGTCTGGGCTGAACCTGTCTTCTTTGTATTTAGAAGATATGGGGTAAAGAATTCCCTTGCCTCTGCTGAGGGAATCTGTTTGTCTTTTGTTCAGTTATAAAGGTGATGGTTAGTGTGGTCGTAAATGTTTTGAAGATTGCGATAAGGGGGAGGATTGTTTTAATAAGATATGTAATCGTGGCAATAATAATTATAACAATGATAATAATAATAATAATAATAATAATAATAATAATAATAATAATAGTAGTAATAATGATAATAATATTAAAAATAATAATGATTATAACAAAACATCAACAAAATCAATACTAATCTAAATAGTAATAATTATAAGTATAAAAATGATAAGAATATGAAAATAATAGACAATAAGAATATTTTAATCATCATTATCATTGTCATTATTATTATTATTAATATTAAAGTTAATAGAATTAGTGGTACTATACATTATCAATAATGACAAAGACAAAAATGATAACATTAACTTTAATTATAATAATAATAACAATAATCATAGTAATGGAAATAATGGTAAATACTACTACTACTACAACAAATGATAACAATACAGTAATGATGATGGTAATAAAAATGACAATACTGATAAGTATGATAACGCTAACCTTAGTATAAGATAAGAAGAAGAAGGCAAAGTCATTGCTAAAATATCACGTAACTATCACTCAGCCACGCGAAATCCCAATATTTATCAACCCAATATTATGCAACAAAATCCCACCTGTTCATGGCAGACTACCTTGAAATTATGAAGACACATTTCACCTGGGTAATTTGGTTCGTTCTCAGATGAAATCGTTCTCCAACAATAGATTTAATGTCGCTTAAATTCTCCAGTATCTCTCGAGAAGTCCTGAACTTTGGAAATAATGTGGCAGCACTTCTGAATAAAGAAGTAGACTCTTGAAAGTT
>NC_061857.1:27065907-27070907 GCF_019202785.1 Penaeus chinensis
GCATCAGTCTTCAGAGACGTCTCCCTCTTCTTACCTGAGCGTGGTTAAGGCCTACACTTTCGACGTAAGATGTGGCCCTTTGTCAACCAAAACAAGTAATAAGGCCTTACATTTTCACTAATTTCCTCGGGGCGATAATACGCCTCTCCACTTTGCACGTGGTGACCCCGACCATTTAAGTGCTTCGATGAAGAAAATTGGATGCTGCCGAAAGTCCACATTCCGAAAATCCGAGCTCAGAGAACTGCGGTAACAAAAAAGAAAAAAAAAAACAAGAAAAAAAAAAAGTGTCCTGCCAAATGAAAAAAAGTTACTGAATTGATGTTGCTATCATAAGTTTAACTGATTATTAAAGATTTATCAGAGTTCGCCATGTGATGTTCGGCAAGAGACTGATGCATTTATCACGTAACGAACTGCGCCCTCTGTATTCTTAATTTTAAATGTCGCCGATACTATCCTTCATATAAACGTATATATACGTATATTTCTACGCCTACCCTCCACATCACTGAAATACCTGTGTGAAATATTGTCTAACAGTAGCTTAGGTGATTTATCTTACTGGGTCTCCTACACTAGATAACTTATTTAATCATTTTACTTATTTATTTGCTGATTATGCGTGCGCGCGCGCGCGCGCGCGCGTGTGTGTGTGTGTGTGTAAAGAGAGAGTGAATGAGTGACAGAGTGAAGGGGGGGAGATGGATAGAGTTAAAGAGAGAGAGCGAGAGGGAGGGGAGAGATAATCAGAGGGAGGGAGGGAGAGAGAGAGAGAGAGAGAGAGAGAGAGAGAGAGAGAGAGTGAGTGAGTGAGTGAGTGAGTGAGTGAGTGAGTGAGTGAGTGAGTGAGAGAGAGAGAGCGAGAGAGAGAGAGAGAGAGAGAGAGAGAGAGAGAGAGAGAGAGAGAGAGAGAGAGAGAGACGAGGTAGACAGAAATATACAGACAAAGAGACAAACAAATATAAAAAGTAAAGTGAGAAACCTCGGGGAAAATGAGAAAAAGAAAGGACTGAGGCAGCGGGAGAGATCTAGGTGGAACTATTAATTAAATGGGAAATCACGGCTTGTTAGCATCGACCAAAAGATAGTAAGCTGAACTTCAGAAAGGAGAATAGATGCAAAAGAAGTAAAACAAGAGGAAATAGAAAAACAAGGACGACACAGCGAAGGGCACGTGGCACAAAGGAGCTATGAGGACGGTTAGTAATTAGCACATTTAGTATTAATTTTTTCATTGTCTTTTTTTCCAAGGCAATCGGAGGCCCAAATTACTCTCTCTCTCTCTCTCTCTCTCTCTCTCTCTCTCTCTCTCTCTCTCTCTCTCTCTCTCTCTCTCTCTCTCTCTCTCGTCTCTCTCTCTCTCTCTCTCTCTCTCTCTCTCTCTCTCTCTCTCTCTCTCTCGCTCTCTCTCTCTCTCTCTCTCTCTCTCGCTCTCTCTCTCTCTATCTCTCTCTCTCTCTCTCTCTCTCTCTCGTTCTCTCTCTCTCTCTCTCTCTCTCTCTCTCTCTCTCTCTCTCTCTCTCTCTCTCTCTCTCTCTCTCTCTCTCTCTCTCTCTCTCTCTCTCTCTCTCTCTCTCTCTCTCTCTCTCTCTCTTTCTATCTATCTATTTATTTCTCATTCCCTCCGGTTTGTATCAAAGTGTATGCCTTCACCTTGATACGGTTTGATACACTCTGGCAATAGAATCAGAGAGCGATGTTTTTCAGATATATTTCACGTAGTCCGAGTCATATCATGTCATGTGTTGTTGAATTCGGCAGGATGAATGTCTTCAAAATCATTCTATATCTCCGTGATATAATCCTTCAGACTCAATAATATCAAAGAAAATGCTGTGTATCTCATTTTGTAGATATAATTCAATCAAGAAGTCAGGTAGACGAACGTGATCATTGGAATTACCTAGTTGTCTGAGTTGGACACGGAACTCGCTCGCGGTGGACACGATAAAATGCAAAACCTAATACAACTTCCACATTTCCCATGAAAAAAACAATGTATGTAATAAGAAGAAAATATTTTGATTAAATCTGAAGAATGCATTTAAACTTTCCACAGCCTTCCGAAGCGAAGAGTGGTATTTAAAACCAATAAAAGTAGCCAGTATTTTTTCAATTTTATTTGAAGCTTCCTCAAAGTTTTCCTCGTAAATAAACACCATACCAGCGTATAAAGTACTTTAATTGTTTTCTATTATCTTGCTTGTGTAAAATAATGAAAAATAACTCTTTATTTTTCTTCAAAACTTTGTATGTTAGTACAAATTTCGATGATATCGTGTTTGTAGTGACCGTGATACAACTTAACTTAGTGTTATGAGTTTTGGGATGCTACAAAAAGACCTTATATGAGTAGCTTATACTGGGGTAGAGGAGAGGTATAGATTTGTGACAGCCGTAGATAAGAAAGTTGGTGAATAATTAGTTCGGACACAACGTGACTGAATGTGATAACTTTTACTTATCTATTTTATTTAAAGTTTAAATGCATCTTTATAAATGGGATATAAAGCGCATTGCCTAATAACTAATAACTAATACGAGATGGCTTTAATGACCTGTGGTGTTAGGTCTGTATACTATTCATAACCTTCACAAAATGTTAGACATTATGACTTGAGTTAATGGGTTATTACAGAATAGTAAACTTAATCATTGCAATCCTAACCTTGGCAGGATGACCTTATGATAAAGATGAAGCTGGGTCTCGATGACATGCAGTGACTGTACAGTGACTTGGATAACAAATCATAGCATATGATGCTCAAGTCTGCCAGTATATTGCGGTACACTCTATCTTTTTAAAGAGGATATATTGCTGGTATGAAAAGAATACACTACTTCATCCCTTTTCCTCAGCTCAATCTACAGTCAGTTCCTCGTCCCCTCTACCCTGTTATCTACACTACATCATTCCTAACTCCCTCCCTCCCCTCCTTCCCCTTCCTCCCCGCCTTCCCCACTTCCCCCCTTCCTTCCCTTGCAGACAACACAAAAATCAGAATTGGCGGTTTTACACATCGGGGACCGCAGACTGGCGAACACGGCAGTGCAGGGGACCGACTAACTGCACTTGGCTGAAAAATACTGCCTTTGCTATTTCACTTCTGGTTCCCGGGCTCCAAGTCCCCGTCTAATGTTTTCTAATTCAGCTGAAAGGATCATATTCCCAAAGAGGGATCCTGGGTCAGCTGCCTCGGTCGAGTGTGCGTGGGTTAGGTTCTCAGTGCTGTTTCTTTTCTTTTCTTTTCTTAGTTCGTTTTATATTGAGCTTCCATTTTCTTTCTTTTATTATGCTTTCTGTTGATTGTTTTTCTTTGTAACTTATCTCTTGTTTCTTTTTATCTATTTTTTTTCTCTTTTGTTCTAATTTCCCTTCAATTCTTTTTTGTGTTTCTTTCTCCTCGTTTCCTTCTCTTTCTTCTTTTCTTACTTGTTTTTGCTTTTTTTCTCTCTCTCTTTTTGCTTCCTATTTCCTCCTAGTTCTATTTACGACTGTTTATTTTACAAATAATCTTTCATTATTTCCAAAAAGAATAATAACTCTTCTTTCCTCACTCCCCCCCCCAAAAAAAGAAAGTGAAAAAAATGCATAATCCTTCTCTCTTCTCGACTTCTCTTATAAGGAGAGAATATAAAACAGTAAGTCAAAGATGAAAGACATTGTGTTGTTCTTACGTATTGGTTTCTAGCTTTTCATTTACTTTTCATCCACAGGAAAGGAAAGAAGAAATGAAAACCAGCGCTTCAGAAATGTGAACAATGGAACAAAGAGACGACCAATTTTGTTTTATTTTTTCCAAACTATGTGAGGAGCGCCAGGGTTGTTTACAATCAGCCAAAAGTGATTGGTGTCCATATTCTGTTATTATTGTTGGTATTGGTGTTATTTCAGAATATGCTATTATCAGTGTCACATTAATGCTATCACTATTATTGTTGTAGTATTTGTAGTAATAATATTATTAGTATCATCCATGTGAATATCATCATTATCAGTACTGCAAATACTTCGAAAATTACCCTACTATCGCTGGTATTATCATTGTTATTGTAATTGTTATATCTGTTCTTCTGATACTCTTTTTGTTGCGGTTATTTCTTCTGCTGCCGTTGGACGCTTGTTTTGTCATCATGAAACTGTCATTCTAATTATATAATTTATACGAGATCGTTGTTATTATCAATTCTTTTATTGGTGTTATTATCATCATATTATCATTATTTTTATTTTTTTCATCATCATCATCATTATAACTATCATTATCATCATCATCATAGTCGCATATTTTGTAACTGATTTTCGTGGATTCTTATCCATGTTTTATCCTCTCCATCCTTATGGCTAACAATATATATACTATTGTGGTCATACAAAATGTTTATTGAAAGAGACCATTGTTTCGAAGTTCTGCTTGCCTCTGAGTTGCGTAAATGTTCTTTTATGTCTTACTAAACTTTTCTGTGTCTTTTTTGTCATCGCCATCAAATGTTTCAAGACTTGCCCTTTCTGCTTGGTGAGTTACATATTGTTTTGTTATAACCAAAAGCACACATAACGTTAACCACTCTTGGAAAATACATCACATTATAGTATGTTTCTTGTGATAATAATATGAGAATTAACTTGAAAGCTATAACCAAATAAAAATCATGAACTAAGTGCTGCCATTATTGCCATTCCGAACACAGAGGCAGTGCCATATTATAGCTGTGGAAATGGACGAAAAAAAAGTTACACTCAGTTACAGGGTAGTGGGTCTATTAGTGTCATTAGCACTTGCAGTATTATTGAAATGGTAGTATTTTTGGCAACAGTGATCTTTTTTTTGTGTGTGTATCTATTAATCTCTCTCTCTCTCTCTCTCTCTCTCTCTCTCTCTCTCTCTCTCTCTCTCTCTCTCTCTCTCTCTCTCTCTCTCTCTCTGCAGCGGTAGCGTTCTCGTCTAGCAATCTTGCTGACCTGCGTTCGAATCCCTCGCCGCCAGTGGATGGTA
>NC_061857.1:27098407-27100907 GCF_019202785.1 Penaeus chinensis
ACAAGTGTAATCCTAATGGTCGTTTTCTAGGTCTCTTGTCTTCCACTCGAGTCTAAATAAAAGAGGATCAGGGTGTGTAATTACTCGGTCAGGAATTAGAAACAGTACCCTAGCCTTGTATTTTCTATCCCTCTTGACTTCAACCTTCGATTAAACAAAAGAGGAGAGGCTTGCGCAATCAGGATTGATTGATTATTCAAAATTATCTACAGCGTCTACAACTAAGGCCATTAGCGGTGAACACCTTATGGGATTAAAATTTTAAAATATTTAAAACATTTAAAAATCTAGAATTACGGACAATATTCAGAAGTACATAATAACAATATTCACCCACCAGCACGGCATTCATACATTGTATACATATTTCTGACCTGTATCCATGTCTTACGGTGCTTATAAAACGAGTCCACTATATTCGTCTCCTAAAGTGATTGATGAAATTGCGAGAGCTCTTGGTCTTATTGTCGTTATGTAAACACTGATGTAAGGGAGAGAGAATCAGAGATGGGGAAGAGGGGACGAGGTACAGCAGAGGAAGAAAGGAAAAGAAACGAGAAATATAGAAAGAGATAAGGGGAGATAGTGGGGGAGAGAACGAGAGGCATAGATTGAGAAAGAAAGAGAGAGAAAGAGAGAGACAGAGACAGAAATAGAGACAGATATAAAGACAAAGAAAAACATACATATATATATTTTTTTTGTGTGTTTATGTATACACATATTTACATATATAAACATATATATATATATATATATATATATATATATATATATACATATATATATACACATATACATATACATATACATATACATAGGGAGATATACATATACATATACATATACATATACATATACATATACATATATATATATACATATACATATACATATATATATATTTATATATATATATATATATATATATATATATATATATATATATATATATATATAACGAGCAAAGCGAAAGAGAGACAGAGACAGACAGAGAGAAACAAACCTTGGCATGTTCTCAAACGCATCCGGACTTCCCTAATGACAACTTCCTCGGACATTTCCTCCGAATCGCTTCTGCTGAAGTGGACAAATCCCGAACCCTCTCGACCCGCGTCTCGAGACCTGAACCTTTTTTCTCATCTCAATGTCTGTTCGTCTTGTTTATTGTGTGTTTTTCTTTCTGACGCTTTCTCTCTCCCCCCCCCCCCCCCCCCCCCCCCCCCCCCCCCCCCCCCCCCCCCCTCTCTCTCTCTCTGTCTCTCCTCGATACTACCTGTTGCAATACTGTTGTGATTTTATATTAGTATTATGTCATTATCATTACAATTACCATTATCATTTACTTTATTATTATTGTTATTATTATCATTATTATTATTATTATTATTATTATTATCTTTATTATGATCATTATCATTATTATTATTATTATTATTATTATCATTATTATTATAATTATTATTATTATTATTATTATTATTATTATTATCATCATTATTATAATGATAATAATTATTATTATTATTACTATCATCATCATCATCAGTTTGATTGTTATTATTATTATCATTATCAATTATCACTATCATCATCACTATTATTATTATCTTTAATTCATTATTCTTAATGACATATAACTGCATTAATAATAATATTATTATTGTTATTTTTATTATCATTTTCACTGTAACCATCACAGACATACGCAAAAGGCACATTTCACATACAGTATATTGTATCTTCAAAGGCAGATTACACGAAAGAAAAACAAATATCAAATAATATTGATAAGTTCTGGCTAAATTATTTTCGGTAGATAAAAAAATTACATTACATCATATCAAAATCTCTCCCTCTCTCTCTCTCTCTCTCTCTCTCTCTCTCTCTCTCTCTCTCTCTCTCTCTCTCTCTCTCTCTATCTCTCTATCTCTCTCTCTCTCTCTCTCTCTCTCTTTCTCTCGCTCTCTATTTGTCTATCTCCCTGTCTATCTATCTGTTTGTCTGTATATGTGTCTGTGTCTGTTTCTGTGTGTGTCTCTGTCTTTCTCTCCCGCCCTCCCTCTCTTTCCTTGTAAAACATTGGTCTGTGACTGCATGAATTCACTTCATTATCAACTGCAACCCCTAAATAGGGTCATAATTTTATTCTAGGAAAGTTCCCCCAAGACTATTTAAGAAAATGTGAACGATGATGACAAATAATGCTCATACGATTTCTTAAGTTATCCCGATTAAGTAAGGTAATTTTTTTCAGGATAGTATCAGCTCAAAAAATATTTTACGCTTAATTTATTTCTCACAGGACACATAAAAGTATGTTGCAATAAACTGAAGAATACTTTATGTTCCGTGTAAGCGAAGAGAAAGAATGCGTCGTAGGTATGTACTATACCTATTATATATTCGCTGATGATCGAACATGATCAGGAAAGTTGTTATGCGTTTGCTGTTATAAAAAAAAAAAAAAAAACGATATTAGCATAATTAATTTCATGAA
>NC_061857.1:27155907-27160907 GCF_019202785.1 Penaeus chinensis
TCAAGGATAGTAATTAATTATTATATGAAATTCATACCCCTTTATATATATATATATATATATATATATATATATATATATATATATATGTATGTATATATTTATATATATATATATATATATATATATATATGTATATATATATGTTTATATATGTATATTTATGTATATATATACATATACATATATACTTATATAACTAGATATATAGATATATAGATAGATATAGATAATATACAAATAATATATATGTGTGTGTGTGCGTGTACAAAGAGAGAAAAAATAGATAAAGAACGAGACAAGGACAGACAGACATGACACACAAAATCACACGCATGTACAAACAAACACACACATACATATATTTATATTTATGTGTATATATATATATATATATATATATATATAAATACATGTATATATACATATATAGAGAGAAAAAGAAGGAGAGAGAGGGAAACACACACACACACACACACAAACACACACACACACACACACACACACACTGGTAGCAGGAAATGATGTACGTTCTATTCATGTTGTATCAAGCTGTAGATTTCAGAAGTCGGTAAAATGTTACAGCCATCTGTCGAGTCTCTACCCCCGTCCACTGCACTTCCTGTTTCGATTAATAAAAAACTGTGGGCGTTAGAGTCTGAAAAACGTGTATATGCCTTGTATTATATTTTTTATTATTATTATTATCATTATTTACCATCTGTATCGTAGCAGTTATTTAAACACACACACGTACACTCAAAGACACACACACATACACAGACACAGACACCCACCCACATACACTGTAAAGGATATTTAAATGACACCTTAAACATATGGTTTAGCAGGAGTAGTGAAACGGACGGTTGGCTTAACCTCTTTTATTGAGAAGCGTAAGCAACACAGATATTAACACGGATACAAGTCTTCGTAAGGCTAAGTGCTTGGTCTGCCCGGAGGCGGACCCGGCCAGCCTGACCCGCAGCGATAGGCAAGACTCTCTGAAAGGACTGAGGCTGACCTGGGTCATCCTGAGCCTTAAGTACTGGTGTGGGGGCGTGGGGCACGTTGGGGCGCCTGCGGTGAAGCCACGCATACACGTGCTTCTGTACGCCACGTGGAAGCTATTTATACATACTTATATTGCTCGGCCACCTACTCACGCCTTGCCCTCAAGGCGTCTGATATTTGCCTCAAGGGTGACCCAACCTGGCTGGTTCTTGACTTGTAAACACTTCGTTCTTGCGTGTAATGTCCCTGATGCATCTTCGTGGCTGCTCGTCCCTGTCATCGTCTTCATCTTGGTCCCTGGTAAATCCGTTCGTCCTCGACATCGACACGTCCTCGAAGGTCTCGCACAGATCCTCCTTGACCTCGGATTCGTCCTCGTAGTCCTCGACCAGGCCTAATTCGGCGGCTTACTCGCCCAATGCACGTTCCTGCAGATCTCATCCAGGTCCTTCTGACGTCCTCGTTGTCCTCGTCAGGATCACGGGCGTCCGGCAGGAAGTGTCCTCTTCGAGCTCCTAAAGGTTGAGTGGATCTGCGGCGTCCAGGCAAGTTCACAGCATTATGGGTCGACTGGTACCTGCTCTGGCGAGTTCCTGGTCCTTCACTGGATCGACGGGCGTAATTATCCTAGTCTTTTTCGGTTTCTGGCGATTTCCCGGTGACGATTTTTACAGCGCCCGAAGGTGACCGTTTCTGCAGCAGGGCCTCCTTCGGTAGTATGCTAGATATCGTGAACAAGATTATACGCAGAGAAAAGAAAGACAACAGAGAAGAGGGGATGTTAAGCGCCACTAGCCGATTATTATGTGATTTACAGTTTTTATGGTTGAATTTTCGTTATTTTCGTCTTTTCTTCTTTTTTTTTCATTTTGTGTTTTACTTTCACAAAGTTAAGGAAAAAAAATAGGAGAGAGAGCAGGTAACAGCGGTCCGCATAGACCTAGCTTGAACTGCTAACCGTCTCTGATAGACAGGAGGGTAAATAAGGGAAATGACAAAGGCATCCGCAAGGAATTACTTGAACCAATTATCGTAACACAGAGAAGAATTAAATTGAAAGTCACCTCACACAGACCGGACATGGGTGCCAAACATGGGAATTTAACGTTCATTTTACACAAATGCAATAAACTAGCTATAGAAGAAATACAAAATTATTTCAAATACTACATTGAATTTAACATTTAATGATATGCGACCGAATGACGCACTAATGAATGGTGACGTGAAACAATTCGCGAACGAATCTTCTCGGGGAAAAAAAATTCTGCCGAGGTAACATGTCAAGCTGCGCATACAGACTTCAATTGACGGGGGATCTCGTACCCTAATTTGCCGTACTTTATAAAGCGAAACGAGCTGGGAAAATATTAATAACCCACTCTATCTGCGAGTCTGTGATAGGCGCTCATGCGCTAAATGCTCTACGGCTATTTATCATGAATCACAACTCGATGGGATTTACCCCAAACATGGCAGCGACGTCAAGGGGGTGAGCGGGATGTGATTAATAAGAGAATCTCAATTCTAGCTTAAACCCTAGTCCTACATTAATTAACGGACGTAACCGCGGGTCACACCGGCTCAAAAGGTTTCCGAACGAACGTGTCGGAGCGCGGATTTTTAGGAATATACGCAACCCCAAGTAATCAGGCATTCTGACACCATGATAAGGGGAAGATCCCTGGCGCTATATAAAAATGTAAGTAGTTCGCGTTACAAGCTCCGCTCTAGCGCCGATAGAACGTGTCACCAATGAACATGCAACGGATGCTACGCGTTATCCTATAATGTAACAATCTCGAAAACAATAAACAGGAAATGCCAACGGTTCTCACATTCATTTCACGTGTTAATCACTCAGAGTGAGAGTGGGGTTAGGTCACACAGCTGTCCCAAGCAGATGTGACCGATAGCTTTCACTCGGAGGTCAGGTCAAGACGGGAAAGAAAAATGATATGATGTTCATGAAAATAGTAAAATCATGAACGCGCTAAATTCGTTGCAATTGAAACGATATACTCTCTAATCACGAGAAAAATTAAACAAATACGTAATAAATGAACGATATTCCTGTTGTTTGAACCCATACCGTTGATCACACAGAAATGTGATCTGAGGTCACCAGTGGAGAGCGTACCATTGCGGTCAATTAGCACTTTAACCTAACAAAACCAGCGCGAGCGTAACTGCACATACAGCTTAACACATTTATGGGGAAGATAAAAGAAAGGAAAAATGGCCTAAATATGTACTCACAACAGGTTCTGAAGACTTTTGCGTGTATGGAAGCGATTTGGTCCGAGCGGGTGACCATCGGAGGCTGTGAGTACATTGTTGTGTGCCAAAAGGACACAACTAACCACCCTGCCACCACTTATGTAAAGGATATTTAAATGACACCTTAAACATATGGTTTAGCAGGAGTAGTGAATAGGACGGTTGGCTTAACCTCTTTTATTGAGAAGCGTAAGCAACACAGATATTAACACGGATACAAGTCTTCGTAAGGCTAAGTGCTTGGTCTGCCCGGAGGCGGACCCGGTCAGCCTGACCCGCAGCGATAGGCAAGACTCTCTGAAAGGACTGAGGCTGACCTGGGTCATCCTGAGTCTTAAGTACTGGTGTGGGGGCGTGGGGCACGTTGGGGCGCCTGCGGTGAAGCCACGCATACACGTGCTTCTGTACGCCACGTGGAAGCTATTTATACATACTTATACACACACACACATCCATATATATATATATATATATATATATATATATATATATATATGTGTGTGTGTGTGTGTGTGTGTGTGTGTGTGTGAAGGGTTTTCGTAAATTGCATGTGATACATGATGATGTTTTTCATTTTTTTTTTTTTTCTTGTTGGTGATACAGTGGTACTGGCATTAATTGTATGAATTAGCCTTTTTGTAGTGCATGTGATAGCTGGAGACATAAGACCAAGATTTGCAGTGCATGTGCATTACGCCCCCTTCCTGACCAAGCTGTGCTTTAAGTGTCTAATCTCCAAATATGATTGTGATTTACCCAACCAATATTCTTGTTTAGTTTTAGTATGTTTATTGTGTTTATGGGTTGTAGAATCTCTATGTTATCATATCCCTCCAAATTGAACACTAACAAGACATCTGAGAATTATTAGACCAATTAAAAGAAAACCCGTACATTATATATATATATATATATATATATATATATATATATATATATATATATATATATATATATATAATATATATATATATATGTATGTATATTTATCTGTGTGTATGTGATATATATATATATAATATATATATATATATATATATATATACATATATATATGTATGTATGTATGTATATATAAACCGTATTCATGTTGACAAAGATTATATCTTTCTGACGAAGATATATTAAAAATCGGTCAAATACATCTCTTGTATTGTGAAGATATTCATTCTCATCCATACCTTTTCTACATAAGTATATATATTTATAGTTCTCAAGATATATATATATAATTATAATTATCCATGTCTACCTATCTATATATATATCTATCTATCTATATATATATGTATATATATATATATATATATAGAGAGAGAGAGAGAGAGAGAGAGAGAGAGAGATGCTTTTGTGAGCAGATGTTGTAAAAGAGTTTCGCGCATTATCAGAAAGAGCTAAGAAATCACACACACACACACACACACACACACACACACACACACACACACACACACACACACACATATATATATATATACATATATATATACATATATATATACACATACATATACATTTTTTCACGCATATCGTTGTTTGTTGTTATTTGGAAAACGATTTGCGGTTCCGTTGTATGTTGATTCTTCATAGTATTTTATTCCATATTAATATTCTTGATTTAGGACCAAAATTATTTTCATGACTATTATTTGGGATTGCCTGTGTTTACGACTTTTGATGTCGTAAGTGAAACTATATTGCATGTA
>NC_061857.1:27165907-27175907 GCF_019202785.1 Penaeus chinensis
TTGTTGGATTAGAATGGTAGAACGTTAAAAAATATATAAATAAATAACTTATACATAACAATAAAAAATATATTAAAAATCAAAGCATAAACATTATACTCTAAATGTATATAATAATTGCATAAACATTATGAACATTCAATTTTTATTGAGAATATTAATCTCCCTAAGAAAACTAATAAGACAATCACACTCACAATCCTTCCCCAATACAGACAAGTGCCTACGTCTTTGGTCTGAGAATGTTGCACATCTTTCCACAACATGTGCGGCCGTTAATGGCTCTTGGCATTCCTCACAGTGTGCTTCACTTTTAGCCATCATCCGCCCATGAATCAGTTTTGTGGGCCCGATTCTCAGCCATGTTAATACAACTTTTACTTGTCGGTTGGGATGGATGCTAGTCACCCAACTACCAAGGTCATCTCTAATCTCTCGCAGTTTGTTTCTAGAGGTATGCCTCCATTGTTCCCTCCATTCATCGCAAAGACATCTCCTGATGCTGGGTTTGAAGTCAGTGTATGGGAGAGGAAAACGAGCATCACAGGGCTGAGTTGCAGCTGCCATGGCCTTCTAATCAGCTTACTCATTCCCACTGATACCAACATGTGCTGGCACCCAACACAGAGTTATCTTTTTACGTGTTGACATCAGTGCAAGCCAATCTTGAACCTCCCTCACCACTAGATGTGATGAGTTTAAACTCTTGATTGCTTGCAGGGCACTACGAGAGTCACAATATATTACAATGGAATGGTTCGTAAGATCTCTAATCATCTTGACTGCTGCAATGATGGCATGTAACTCTGCAGTGAAGATTGAGTCTTATAGAGAAAAACTGCCTAATGCAGTCTTCCTTCTGCTCACTGCTGCAAAGCTCACACTATTTTCAAATTTTGAAAAAAATAATATATATATATATATTGCATCTAATGCTTGGTACTGCTTCGGATCTCTCCCCTTTTCCAATTCCGTCCAAATCCAGCTCAACTTGATTGATCCAAGGAGGAATTGGGGAGTTCCAACAGCCAGAACCTTAGTGAGATTTAAATTAAGATTTTCCACAAGATTCTTCATTCTCCTAGCATAGGATCGGCTATCCTCAAGGGGGTTGTAAACCAATCTGGATGTAGGAGATCCTGGAATCCTTTGTAGTCTTGTGTAGTAAATCAGATTCATGTAGTCCCGGTGTAATGAAAGAGGTGGTTCTCCACTCTCAGCATACAGGGACTCCACAGGTGAAGACCTGAAAGCTCCTGTACAGATTCTGAGAACTTCATTATGAACTGAGTCCAACATCCGGAGAACAGTGGGAGTTGCAATTGTCTCACATCCATAGTCAAGTTTACTTCAAACAGGGGCTCGGTAAAGCCACAGAAGCATTGTACAGTCTGCGCCCCAAGGTCTGAAAGAACCGGCAAAATACTAAGCACTTTTGTAGCTTCTACCATTAACTGTTTGAAGTGAGGTATCCATGTAAGCCTTGAGTCAAAAATAAGACCCAAGTATTTCAACTCTTGGACAAAATGCAGTGAGTTTGCTCCTATAGAGAGGGAAGGATAAAACCGGGACCACATGAACCTGATTTACTACACAAGACTACAAAGTATTCTTGGATCTCCTACATCCAGATTGGATATCAACCCCCTTGAGGAAAGCCGATCCTATGGTAGGAGTATGAGGAATCTTTAGGAAGATCTTAGTTTAAATCTAACTCTGGTTCTGGCTGTTAGAACTCTCCAATTCCCCACTTGGACCAGTCAAGTTGAGCTGCATTTGGACGGAATTGGGAAAGAGGAAAGACCGAAGCAGAAGTCAGAGAGAGATTTCTTCAACACACTTCTAAGTACCAAGGATCAGATGCAATATAAACTGATGGTTCAAAATCTGAAAATGGTGTGGGCTTTACAGCAGTGACCAAAAGGAAGACTGCCTTTGCCTTGGCAGTCTTTCTCTATCAGCCTGGATATTCACTGCAGAATTACATGCCATCCTTACAGCAGTCAAAATGATTAGAGATCTTACAAACCATTCCCTTTTAAAATATTATAACTCTCATAGTACCTTGCAAGCAATCAAGAGCTTAAACACATCACATCTAGTGGTGAGGGACGGTTCAAGATTGGCTTGCACTGATTTCTGCACATAAAAAGATAACTCTGTGTTGGGTGCCAGCGCATCTTGGTATCACTGGGAATGAGCAAGCTGATCAGAAGGCCAAAGCAGCTGCCACTCAGCCCTGTGATGCTCGTTTTCCACTTACATACCACTCAAGCATGGCACACTCAAGATGTATGGCATTGGTTTAAGAAGATTAAGCTTTACCTACCTTCATACAAAGCTTCCTTGCTGACAGGAAGTATAGAGTGCGGGTGGGAAACAGTTTTTCTGACCTGGAAGATCAACTGGATTGATTGATCTTTTAAAATTATCTGCCGTATCAACAGCTAATGTCATTAGCGTCGAACACCTTGTTACGTCACTGTGCGAAAGAAATCTGTATAGCAGTTTCCATCCGTGCATTTTGGTCAATCTCAATTTTCTAAACCCATTCTTTTTTTTTTTTGTCTGTGAGGATTATGCCATCTATTTACAGAGCAGGGTAGTCAAAGCACAGTCAGAGTATCCACTTCGTTTATTCAACATGAACATGGGGGTTACATTAACCCCCGCAGACGTTGGCGTAGCACATAAATAACATAAACCAATAAATAAGAATTGTTATAATAAAAGAAAATATACAAAAGATAAATCAGTCACAAAAACAATTAAACGTTAAAAGAAATCATCAAAGAATTATAATTATTGTAAAACAAGACGTAAAAGAATTTTCTCTCGCCGTAAAAGAGAAATTAAAAGGATAATTAAGTAAAAAGAAACCATACAAAAATAAAACGGAGCTTTAAATACAAGAGAAAAAAAAAACGTGAATAAAAAGATGCAGTCGCAGAAGATGTGGATGTTTTATCCGCACATCATCAAAATCTTTGTAAACCATGTATGGATAACTAAGGATCTCAAAGTTTATTTTAAAAATATGAAAAGGGTGTAAATACAAGTATAACACATGTAAAAAGAAGAGCCAGCATGGTACAGAAATAAAAGGCGTAAAAATGAGGCTGGCAGAGGGAAGTGGTGCGGCTGTGCTCGACTCGCCCTGTGGATTTCGGCTGGATGCTGGGTAGGATAGGGATAGGATGGGAGCAGAAGAGGATAGAATTAACGGTAGAAGGTAGGGTAAACAGGAATGGAAAAGTGGGAAATTAGCGTAGAAGCAGAAGGAAGAGAAAAAGCGAAGGAACAAGAAGAGGGTGCGAATAAGAGGGGTACGAGGGGGAAATGCAGCAGGATACAGGGCAGGATAGGGATAGGATGGAGGCAGGATAGAGTAGGGATAGAGATAAAAGGGAGAACAAGCAAGGACAACGAGGAAAAGAGGGAGAAGCTACCGTGGAAGTAGAGAGAGAAGAGAAAAAGCGAGGGGACAGGAAGAGAGTGCGGATAAGGGGACGAGAGGGATAGAAGGATCGGAGCAAGGAAGGGGGGGGGGGGGATAGATAGTGGGTATAGTGTGGGGGGGAATAGGTAGTGGGTATAGTGTGGGGGGGGGGGGGAGGAGGTTGAAAACCTTACAACGGCCACAAAGACCCTACTCTGGAAGGAGTCTTTTGAACAGGATCAGGATTTCTTTGCCCAGGCAAAGGGCGTACCTGAACCTTTGCTTCAGAGGCCCCTATAGATGTGGTAGCAGCTTGAACTGTCACCACTGAGGCCTCTGGACCCTTGAGTGATGGCTCCAAATGCCTTACTTTGGTAGGATGAGTCTCCTCAATAGACCCATCACTCCTACTCCTTTTGTGGTGGGACAACTCACGAGAAGCAGTTTCAGTATTTGCGGACTGATGTTTGAAGGTAGTGGCCGAGTGTGTGGTGTAAGAAGTATTAGAAGGTAAGGGATGGCGGGAAGGACGACGAGCTAGAACCGGGGCAATGGACTTACCTGGCTGTTCAAACAGCATATGGACATGTCGCTTTGCCTCTGGAAAACTAACTTTCTACCTGCTCCTTATTACCAATACTTCTTTTTCAAACTTGCACCTTTTACATTGTTAGAAGAAGCCTCATGAACTTCTTTGCAGTGGTAACAGCATATTGGACCTGGACAGTTGTCATCTCCTTGACAATGTCCTTACATTGATTGAATGTTTTGTGAGGAAAACATGAGTCTTGAGTCCCAGGAACATTGTATATCGCACGCAGATCGTCAATTTCGTCTGGTGACAAATCCTTAACTATCAGGCTACTCTCTCACTGTGGTGTGATGCGAGGATCACTGTGACACACCTCAACTATCTGCCGATGTACTTTAAAATATCAAGATCCATGAATGATATACCATCAATGGTCTTCACTACTACGTATTTATTATATAAGATACTTTCATACTTACTATGTATGATTTCCATAATGGATTTAGGACTTTTCTCCTTACCAGCTTTGGGAGCCCATGAACCGTTACGATTTCCATTTTTGGCCCCTTTGAAAGCTGGAAAGGTTCCAAAGTGACAACATTTGACATTCCAGAGAGATTAGCCAGGGGATTGTATAGTACGTCAGGGAGAGAGCTAGTTTTGTAAATTTGTAGAAATCATACGAATTAGAATTCTTCATATCCTCCCTCCCCCACCTACCATGAAGTCCAACGACGGGAAGCTATAGTTGGGACTCAAAATCTCCAAACAACCATAGGGGTAGTGAGGGTAGTGAGGAAATACATGCAGTTACTATTACAGTGCTGACAGTAGTCACGGGACTTATGCGCTACCAACTGGAGTGCCTGCTTGACCCTAGAATAGAGGACCAAAGTTGCTAGCTGTTCCTGTGTCCTGGTAATACAGGACTCCACACACGGCAAACACACGTGGGAGAGTCCCTGGTCCAAAATGGAATGAACTAGGGATGGGTGCTCTATCCCATCGCATAGGCCTTGGCACACCAGGAAGCCATTTTGTCTCATTCCTCACTGGTGACCCCTCCAGTATGGGTAGCTCTCTGATTTGGCTCACCAGATCATTGGGACCTGAAGACCCCCCCCCCCCCCCCCCCACACACACACACACACACTGCGGGAAAGCGGCTTCCGTTAGCAGGGAAGCAGTAAGGAACTAGAAATAAATTACATCAACACCAAGGTAGGTAATAGTATTCTTGAAAAAAACAACAGGAAAAATTTGCAAAAGCTGCTGCGCTGAGTGAAAAACCACCTTCATGGAAGATTAACCAGAGTTGAAAAGGTAACCATAAAAATAGTTATGATTGAGTAATAACTAATAATAATCAATACGTAGCGGTATAATAAACACTTCTGAGAATGAAACCAAGAGGAACTGTTGACCAAAATAAAATCAGCAAACTTCTAGACTGAGATGAAATAGGTAAAGTAAAATAATAATAATAATAATTGAGCAAAGCATTTGATAACATTATAGAGGGGAAAACAGAAATATTAAAGCAGAAGAAAGAACAACCAATGGATAGCGGAGACATCGAGTGACTGGCGGCTTGTCAGTTAACACAAAATGCAGCTGAATTCCAAAGATGCTAAGGAAGCAGAATCAAAAAGGAAGATGAAAGATAGAGCATTCAGGACCTTTTTTTTTTTTTTTTTTTTTTTTTTTTTTTTTTTTTTTTTTTTAGATCTCCAGTGTTACATCGAAAGGACGAAAGGGATTTTAGTAAGAGGAACGCGAATGACAATGCAAATACACTAAGAACAAAATTACTGTGTTAAGAAGCCATTGTCAATATTAAAGTATATGAATTGGATAGCTGTATAGTAATAGATCGAAGGAAAAATATTAAATTTAAAGAAGTAAAACAAAAATAATAATACCTTTCAGATAATATGAAAATATAAATGCAATAAAATTGGAGGAGTAGCTTTTTATATAAAAAAAAGACTTAGATAAATTAGATATTGGAATATACTCAAGTGACACGATGGCAGCACACATGGTATTGGCTAGATATAGCGACGTATAATGTCATATACAGACCAATTGATAATACTGAACCCAAACATTTCACAAACACTAATGATGAAACTCGAACCTTCATCCACATAGAGAGTGATGAAATAAAACAGATAAGTTTATAAATGATTAAGCACGGAATAAAAATGACCTTCAAAAGGCCCCAACCCCCTAAAAAAAGAGAGACAGAAAAAAAGGAAAAAAAAAAACTACCACATCGCACATCCTACCTCGGTGATGGATAAAAATACCATGTGAAAGGACTCGATTCATCGCTTCGAACAGCCTCATGAATACCATAACAAAGCAGGTTTGAATTAAATGACGCACCGAATCTGACGAAAGCCTATCGTTGTCTGAAGACTCGTGTCAGACGTCAAAAAAAAAAGTAAATAAATAAATAAAAACAAATCTCGACAAGATTGTCTGTGTGTGTATGCTCGTCTTTTAATGTACCTATAAATATTTACAGATATATGTGCCTATCTATTTGTCTATATAACTGTGTGTGTGTGTGTGTGTGTGTGAGTACGCGCATATATATGTATATATAAGTACATAGAGAGAGATATATAAAATAAAACTGATAAATTTATAAATTATTAAGCAATGAAAACAATGACCTTCAATAGGACCCAACCCCCCAAAAAAGCGACAGCAGCTAGTGATGGATAAAGATATCAAGTGAAAAGATTCGATTCGTCGCTTCGAGCAACCTCATGAATACCATAACAAAGTAGGTTCGAATAAAATGAGACACCGAATCTGACCAGAGCCTATCGTTGTCTAAAGATTCTCGTGTCAGCTGTCGAAAAGAAAATCTTGATAAGTTATGTTTGTATCTTGGTTTATATATGTTTGTGTGTGTGTTTTAATGTACAACTTACATTAAATATTTATAAAGATATGTGTCTGTATATGTATTTCTCAAGCTGTTTGTGTATATGTGTGTATGTGCGCGCGCACGTGCGTGTGTGTGTGTGTGCGCGTACATATATGCATGTGTGTATATATATATATGAATGTATTTATATAAATATGTATATATGAATGGATTTATATATGTACACATACACACGCACACATAAATATATGCATATATATATATATATATATATATATATATATATATGTGTGTGTGTGTTTGTGTATGAATGTATTTATACATGTACATATATAGGTATATATATATGTATGTACGTATTTATATATATGAATGTATTTATATATGTACTCGCACACACACACATACATACATATATATATATATATATATATATATATATATATATATATATATATATATATATATGATGGCGTTGAACTATAGTAGGGCTACAATGACTGTGTTCATGTGATGAAATGAATTTGTTAAACATTTAATTTAGAATCACTGGTTTTATTTCACATTTTAAACTCCTTCTCGAGCAAAATATCACAACATGTAGTTGTGTGTGTGTGTGTGTGTGTGTGTGTGTGTGTGCATATACATAAATAAGTATATATTTTTTATTCTTTCCTGACTGGGATTCAGTAAATTGAATTATTGGTAGGATGCTTATTAATTTTGAAGATATTTTTACTATCGGTTTATTTGTAAAATGAAAAACGGTAATCATTGTAGAAAAGAAAGACTAATATTGGGGATGGTCATACTTATAATAAGAACAATCTATCGTTATTCAAAACTTTGTCTCATCCCCGGGACAGAGATGATGTGCTTATGTGAGGTCCCGGTTTCCCCCGTAAAATTTCCATTACCTTTTAGCATGATATGTTACCTATTAGATTAGCCGTTTCCCAAACATTGACAATATTTGTCCAAGCATTTTTCATTGGGTTTGAGTTACATGCCTTGCTTGGCCTGCGGAAGAACTTCCATGTGGTTTTGGTCATCGCACCATTTCGTAACTGTCCTTGATGTGTGTATTGGGCAGTTATCCTTGTAACCCGGCTTTATATATGTAATGTTACTGAAATATGTATGCCTAGGTTATTCTATTTATCTATTGTTATATTCTACATAACTTGTATTATCTTAGGTATTGTCACATGCATATATCTCCACACACATATATATCTTGTCAAATGTTGTGTTGTCTATCTCCTTCCACAGGAGCTATGCTTTGTTGTAACACTACCTTTCACGTCCACCGATTGTCACATGGTGATTTATACCCATCTTTAGACCACTGTACGAGATGGCAGGCAGACTCCCTGCGGGGAGCCAAGGAGCAACACCTCGCTCCTCGGCGCAGCAGTACTCTATCTTTACTATACAATAAATGAGTCAAGACATCTTGGTTGTCTACCTTACACCATAGGCTCGCCACCTAACATACTCTTGTAGGGCCCATTATTCGGCCCCTACAATCCTGCGCAAATAGGATTTTTTTCTGGGATTGGGCCAAAGGATAGCAAAGTGCTGATAGAAGGAATATTTCTTCTAACAATTTCAAAATATTTATCTAAACGGATTCTCCCTTCTCTTTCGACGAGTTCACCATGCATGGAAATCCAAACCACTTATTGGTCACGTGACCACTCCTCGCCGTTTCATAAATCTGTCGTCTGTCACATCTGAAAAGTAAATAATGATGGATAATCAGAACATGAAATATGGCGTATAGGGCACTGTCATTTGTAAACATTTATATTTATCCAAATTTTAACCAAGTCTATGAACAAATTGAAAAAGGATAATGATATTTGCATCTGTTATCTCTCATCCACTAATGGACATTCCTCTGCGCTATTTCACTGGGAGAGAAATTACTTTCCCTCTTCCCAGTAATGCGGCCTCTATTTGTATTTTCAGATTGCCTTGCGTTCATCTTGTAAAAAGGTGTCAGCTTGGCAGCCTTTTTTCACCTCGGATTTCCCATATGCCAAATATACGAATTCGTGTTATATATATATATATATATATATATATATATATATATATAATTTGCATACGTGACAGATAAGAGTAGAGAGCGAGATTAAAATCCCATTTTATCAGAATGAATAAGATTTTCTTTGAAGATATCAAATATACAGCACATGTAAGTTTCCGAGTTGAAACAAACAAACCTGTCTTTTCTCTCTCAGCTGATCGAATGCGACTCCTCAGAGAAACGCAACGACTTACGGAATGGTAATAGCGAAAATTATGGTCAAATTTTAGCACAAGATAAAAAACATTCAGAATAATCGAAAATAATTAAACATACTGATTCAGGCGAAAAAACGGTTACCCTATTAGTTCGATTACCCGTTCCTAGAAGGAGGCAGCTACGATGACCATTTAGAAAGGTAGCAGCGAATTTGAAGAATTTTATTTCATACAGCTGCCATGCATATATGTTTAAAGCATGAAGCATTTTCAAGTTCAAGGAATATGAAGTTATAGTTGATACTTGTGTTGAAAGAAGGGGGAAATGCCGCCTCAAAGCCAAAGGTGTTGCCATTTCGATAACTAATACTATATGTGTTTTTGTCACTTATTTGAAGAAAACGAAAGATGAAATGACTTGCGTAGTTAAAAAAAGAAAAGGTACTAATACACTTGTTGGTCAGTTATGTTCTATCAATCACGCACTTTCTTGCAAACAACTTCGGATTTTCGCCTCATTCATAAAAAAAATACTATTTACGCTGTGTTTACATCGAAGTGACTGTACAAAATTGGGACTCAGCAAGTGTACTGAATTATAATTAGATAGATAAATAGATACATAGAGGGGGGCAGGCAGACATAGAGAAAAATAGACAGGCAGACCTACAGTTACGCCACAAAGGCATCCATGATAAAAGATTCTCATTACAATCGTACTGTAACTGACTACTTTTACCATAGCACAAATGATTAAGATCTTCCGCTCATATTGCAGCCACAGTCATAACTATACTTACAATTCCATATGATCTTTGTCATTCTATACCTCTGGACATTTCCATTATTGCTGTGAACATGTCGCTTAGGG
>NC_061857.1:27188407-27190907 GCF_019202785.1 Penaeus chinensis
TAGCCTCCTTTATCACTCGCCTGGCCGTGGCTCGGGTCTTTTTGTACTGGATCAAGGTTACATCACTTGGGCGTCGTTTCAACTGCCTTAATGCAGCTTTTCTTGCTCTGACAGCTTGTTGGCATTCATCAGACCCCCATGGTACCGGAGGTCGACGGTACTGCCCGCTACTTCTGAGAATTGATCCTTCTCCTGCTAGGTGAATTCGAGATGTGAAGTGATTAACAGCATCTTGAACACACTGGAAATCATTCACAGATACTTGCAATACTGCAGTTGATCTAAAAAGATTCCAGTCTGCATGTTCAAGTCGACATCTCTGCACTCCATTGGCTGGAATACCATTCACCTCCTCCAAAAGTATTGGATAGTGGTCACTTCCATGTAAGTCTTCCATGACCTGCTAAGTGAAATTCAACTGTGAATCAGGTGAACCAATTGACAGGTCAATATTGGAGAATGTCCTAGTTTGAATTTGGAAATGTATGGGTGTGTCACTGTTCAGTAAAACTAGATCTACTATAGAGAACAAGGACTCCAAGGCCTTTCTTTGAGGGTTGCACAAAGTGTCTCCCCAAGGGTGATGCCGACCATTGAAGTCTCCCAAGAGTAGAAATAGATGAGGCAACTGCCCAAGTAAATCTTCCAATTCATCTATGTTGAGATTATGTGGAGGGAGGTAGATGGATACAACAGGGTAAGGTCGTGTCAAGCCTATTCTCACAGCCTTCACCTGCAGTGTCGTCTGCAGGTGGATGGCCTGTAAGGGAATATCCTGATGTACCATCACTGCTACTCCTCCATGAGGTCCATTATCAAAGGTCCCATAATGGACTTGAACTTGGAATCCTCTCAGAGAAATTGGACGATTTTCCCTGATCATAATCTCTTGTAGGCATACACAAACTGGATTACATGAAGCTATCAGATGTTGCAGTTCTTCCCATTTTGCATGAATTCCCTGACAATTCCATTGGATTAGGGTATCCAGTTTTTCTGGTTGACAAACTACTTCATAAGGTGTTTGGCAGCACCTGTGGTTAAGGCCCGCCCCACACCTTTAGGCTGTCCCTTTCCAGCATCTTGGGAGTACCTTTTGATGGGTTGTTTAACTGTGGAACTAGTTTCCACAGGCTTCCTTTGGACAGGCTCAGAATTTCTTTGCTTGGGCAAAGGACGGACCTGAGCCTTCGGTTCAGGAGCATTCTGTCTAGCAGCGGAGGCCCCTGTGGATGTGGAAGCCTCAGGAGCCCTGCCTGGTGCTCAAAAGACCCGACTCTATGAAGAGTCTTTTGAACAGGCTCAGGATTCCTCTGCCTGTGCAAAGGGCGTACCTGAGCCTTTATTTCAGGGGGATTCTGCCTAGCAGCAGAGGCCCCCGTGGATGTGGTGGCAGCTGAAGCTGTCACAGTTGAGGCCTCTGAAGCCTTAGCTGATGGCTCCAAAGACCTTACTTTGGGAGGAGTCTCCTCAATAGACCCTTCACTCCTACTCCGTTTCTGGTGCAACTCAACAGAGGCACTTTCAGCAGTGGCAGTGTGTGTGGTGTTAGAAGTATTGGAGGGTAAGGGATGGCGGGAAGGAGGATGGGCTAGAACTGAGGCAAAGGACTTACCCAGCTGTGTAAACAGCACATGAGCACGTCGCTTTGCCTCTGCAAAACTAACTTTCTCCTTGCTCCTCATTGCCAATACTTCTTTTTCAAACTTGTACCTTTTACATTGCTTAGAAGATGCTTCATGATCTTCTTTGCAGTGGTAACAGCATATTGGACCTTGACAGTTATCATCTTCTTGATGACCTGTTGTACCACATTTCACACATACCCTTGGTTGTCCATTTTCCTTAAAACGGCAAGTGTTGGCTCCATGACCATAACCCTGGCAGTGGAAGCACCACATAGGGTTGGGCACATGGCTTTACCTTGAGGTGGTACCATGCCAATTTAACCCATTCAGGTAGGACTAACGATTCAAAAGTTAGAAGAAGAGCTGGTGTCAACTGTTCCAAACCATCAACTTTCTTCTTAAAACGTTTTACTGCCACTACAATAAAATTCTTTAATTCTTCTAACAGTTTCTCCTCAGAATACCTCATCAGGTCTCGGCAAAAGACAATTCCCCTACACTGATTGAGGATTTTGTGAGGAGAACATGAGACTTGAGCCCCAGGAATGTCGCATATTGCACGCAGACGGTCACTCTCGTCTGGTGACGAAACCTCAACTATCAGGCTACTATCTCACTGTGGGGTGATGCGAAGATCACGTTGACATAGCTTAACTATCTTCCGATGTACTTCAAAAATATCAAGATCCATGATAGATACACCATCAATGGTCTTCACTACTAGAAATTTACTATATGATGCACTTTCATATTTACCAGGTAAGATTTCCTTAATGGATTGAGGAGGACTTTTCTCCTTCTTACCTGGTTTGGGAGCTAGGGAACCATTACGATTCCCATTCTTGCTCTTTGGAATCTGGTAAGGTTCCAGA
>NC_061857.1:27195907-27208407 GCF_019202785.1 Penaeus chinensis
TTGTACTGATATTGCTAACCACAGTTCTCCATTTCTTCCAAGTCGGCCCCCCCCCCCCCCCTAAAATAAAAGGTTATTTCTCTTTTATATTATTTGTCTTTAATTTAATGCAATTATTAAAAGTTCCTGACAGAAATCTCTACTTTCATATACGTAATAAGAAAAAAAAAAAAAACTTTTCATAAAATTGCAGAGTATTGTCCTTATTAAAAATAATAACCGTGATTAATTTGGTAATAATCTCATTTGAAAATATACTAAACTAACTTTTTTAATTACGCTTTTACAACGAAATAACAGAAATAACTAACGTTGAAAAGTGACCAAATTTCAATGGCATGTTTTCAGTACTTCCTTTACATAATGTACCGTACATTCCAGCGGTCGTCATCAACAAAGGTACCGAAGTAATTCTTCACAGAATCCGTCTAGGTTACTAAACTACTGTGCATGAGTATACAATTACTGAGACAGGGACCGCCCACAACAGCCGCCGTGCTGGTAAAGAGATTATGCGGTGTGCTTACATTATGGCGACAGGAGCGCCGGCTGGCAATTCCGCTGCCACGGTAAGCACCAAGTGTCAGAGAACAAAATGAGACAGCCATAAATAGCTGACACAAATCTCAAAAGCTAACCAGCGGTCGTAATTATCGAGTGCCTCCAAAGCATATTCATTCTTTAGCAAGTGTGTCGAAGTGCGCAGGCCAGACAGTCCGAAAAAATGAGTTAACGAAAATTTAAAAAATCGCGACATGAGGTGACCTGCCCACAGAGTTGATCAAAATGAGTTAACGAAAATTATTTTTTAAGTAATACGACATGTGGAATACACGGCGCAACGTTAAAAAAGTAAGACTCGTTTGTTTCCACTTAACAAGCAAACACCTCTTTCCTGTGACAGATAAGTACTGCTTTGTAAATTCCTTGCTCAAGGATGTTAATGTACCCTTTATGTAAGTCGGCGAATTCGTTTCTTTAATGCACCTTGAAACTTTCATGTGCCAGATAAGTAATACTATCATGTGAATTCCCTGATTAGGGAAGTTAATGTTACTTCAATGTAATGCCAGATTGTAACATATATCAAATAATGGAAAATATGTACTTCACAATGGTAGAGTCCGAAAAAATAAGTTGCGAAAATTTTAAAATCGTGACACAAGATGGCCATCCAATAGAGTTGATCAAGTGATTTTTTTTTTTTTTTTTTTTTTTTTTTGACAATTCACGATGTGTGTATATATATATATATATATATATATATATATATATATATAAACTACGGCGCAACATTAAAGAAAGTGAATGTTTTCATTTTTTGGGGGTGCATCCCACTATGGCGATACCCCGTTAAAATTATATGAGTCAAAGCAATATTATATACTCGATAACATAAAAAAAAAAAAAAAAAAAAAAAAAAAAAAAAAAAAATTATATCGTTATCTTTAGACGATCAAATGATTGGGGCAAGGTAGGCTTCGCTGTAGACGGTCCGCTAACCACTTGCAGAGAGATCTATGTGTACTTACATGAAATTAAATTACATTACAGTGGACATTCTTGTCATCCGTGCCGATTGGGTTAAACATTGCAATGTAACTGCACATCTCATAACAAGGTATATTAGTGTCACGTGATAGATTGCAACCTACATGAGGCAGGTACCTTGCATCATCTTCACATAGATTAACAGGGGAATTTATTTAATGGGAAAAAAGTAAGACTCGTTTGTTTCCATTTAACAAGCAAACGCCACTTTCCTGTGCCAGATAAGTACTGTTCTGTAAATTTCCTGCTCAGGGAGACTAATGTACCCTTTATCTAATTCCTTTTTGTACCACAAACTTGGCAATGGGAAACATGTACTATATTCCTGTGCCAGGTAAATAATATCAGCTAGCTTTGTATTTATATTTTCTTTTTTATCATCCGTTACTCCAACAAAGAGTAGAAATATGTATTGGAGTACGAACATTTTCCGTATAGATAATTCTGTGAATTCGTCGTTTTAATGTACCTAAAAGTCTTTATGAGAGAAATGTTTAAGATTCCTGGCTCTATATGACAAGTAAGCACCACTTTCCTATACCAGGTTAGTACCAACCTACGATTTCCATACATTGCTATGTAATTGTTACCTCACTATGCGTTCATGTATAGTACATATGTGTGTGTGTGTGTAGACACATAATATATATATATATATATATATATATATATATATATATATGTGTGTGTGTGTGTGTGTATGTAAACACATATCTATGAATGGTAAAACACTACCATGCTGATACTATAGTAGAACAACACAATGCACAAACAAGATTTGTTGATGAGACTACGGGTGTATTCTGAAACTGTGGTGTCATTATTAATAAATCTAGTTTGTACATTTTCTAGTAACATATATGTGTCTACATCACACACACACGTTATATAGATAGATAGATGATATATCTATATTATATACATATGTATATATATGGATAAATATATGTAAATATATATTTTTTGTGTGTATAATGTGCCTACAATATATATATATATATATATATATATATATAAAGAGAGAGCGAGAGAGATGTATATGAATGTGTATGCGTGTATATATAAGTATGTATACACACATATGCACAAAAATCAAACTATACCATGAAACAGCATTTACGGTCCGCATTCGACATGGCATGCAAGCACCACTTTCTTATGCCAGATAAATAATATCCTATTTTCAAGCACTGCAATGCATCTCCATATCATACATGTAGCAAGGAATATTAATGTCACGTGATTGCGATCGATTTACCTGCGGCAATCATCATGCATCATTTTCACACAGGTGAATTCACTTCATCAAAGAACTTGGTAACATTTATGTGGCAGGTATCGTGCATCGTCTTCACACAGATGAATAGGGGAATTCACCTGGTTAAAAAAAAAAAAAAAAAAAAAAAAAAAAAACAATAATGTAACACTCGTTTCCTGTGCCAGAAAAGTACTGTTTTGTGAATTCCCTGCTTAGTAAAGTTAATGTTACCTTTTTGTAATATCAGTGTGTTTCATATAATAAATGATGGCAAATTTTCTTATCATTCCGTTATTATAACAAATGATACATTGCGTGTCTTGGGAAAGAAAGTTATAACCATTACACTTGTTTGGTTCTACTTAAGAAACAAGCACCACTTTCCTGTGCCAGATAAGTACTAATATTATGTGAATTCCCTGCTCAGAAAAGCAAATGCTACCTTTATGTAATGTCAATTTGTACCATATAATAAATAATGGAAAACATGTACTCTCTACCATCATATAAGTCATATAAGTACCATCTGCAAGCTTTTGTGAAATAAAATGTTTTCTTATTATACCGTCACACTAATAAATAACAGATGTGTGTGTTTCTAGTAGGTTTATATATATATATATATATATATATATTTTTTAACCAAACTACGTAACAAATTGTCTGTGCCTAATGAGTACGAACAACCCTTTTCACGTAGATAATTCGGTGAATTCGTCCCTTTAATGAACCTTAAATCTTTCATTAACAGTCTGTGCCCGATAAATACTGCCGTTATGTGAATTCCCTGATTAGGAAAGCTAATGTTATTTTTATGTAATGCCAGATTGTAACATAACAAATAATGGAAAATATATACTCCCATGACCATCATATGGGGTCCACACTTCTCTGCCAGATAAGTACCAACTATTAGCTTCGTAAAATAAAACATTTTCGTTTTAACCCGTAACTCTGTCACATAATAGATGTGTTTATGTAGTAGGAAAAACATTACCTTAATCTTACCCCATAAAAAAATGCTTTCACTGAGTACTGTGTGAGTACGAACAACGCTTTTCATATAGATAATTTGGTAATTTTTTCTTAAGGTTCCTTAAATTCTTCATGTCAGAAATGTGCAAGGTTCCTGTCTCTCTCTCTCTCTCTGTATTTATGATGTATGTATGTGTGTGTGTGCGCGCCTGCGCGTATATACATAAACATACATTTAGCTATATATGTATTTACATATATGCACTATTCCCGCCTGATCCTAACCAGGAAATCCGAGTCACGTGGATCTCTTGCTAATCGCTGATAGTTGTCTTCCTCATTCTTTTCAGTGGATTTCCTCTCCTCTTCGAACACACTTTAAGCTCCTCCTCCTTTATCTCCTTTTGATTATTTCTTTCTCCTTTTCCCTTACTATTCCCTTTCTTCCATAGACTTTTTTATGTTCTTCCTTCCCTTTCTTCTGTTTTATCTTCCTTTCATCGAACCCTTTCGCAGTATGTTTTTTTTTTTTTGCGATTCGGAATTCTTAATCTTGACCTTTACCTTGAATTATGTTATTCTTTCTCTTTCTCTCTCTCGTTTCTGATTCACCTTTTCTTTATATTCCCGTTATCTCTCAATTTTCATATTACGACACGAATATAAGAAATTTCCCCCTGTGATTTCACAGGACTGAGAGATCGTCAAAGACAAGCAATGACATCGCTGTACATGGATTAGCCCTTTCCAACATCTGGAAATATGGCATTTTTGGTCTACTCTCTGTGTGTATATAATTATACATATGTATGTATATATACATATATATGTATATATATACATATATATATGTATATACTGCTACATATATAGGTTGGTAAATATATATATATATATATATATATATACATATATACATGTGTGTATATAATATTTATACGTGTATGTATGTATGTATGCATTAGATATATGTATATATATATATATATATATATATATATTCCCCACTACCCAGGCGTGTATATATATATATATATATATATATATATATATATCCCACTACCCATGTGTGTGTGTGTGTGTGTGTGTGCATGTATAAGTATATATATATATATATATATATATATATATATATATATATATATATAATGTATATGTATATACATATACATATGTATATATTTCTGCATATATGTGTATGCATGTGTAGACAGACAGATACTCACAAATATATATATATATATATATATATATATATTGTTAGAGAGATGTATGGATCTATCTTATCCACGTATGACTTTGTATATATTTAGTTATATCTAATAGTTTCTTCCTCTCTCAAGTATAACTATATAGATTTATCTGCCGTATGCATCCATCTTTTGAAATATGCTTCCATATGCATCTCTTTCCCTCTAATTTCTGGTTCTATACTGCTGAATGTGAATTCTGGAAAGAGGGGCAGTGATATAATCGATATAACTTATGAATAAATAGTAACCATTTGTGTGTTTACAGGCTGGCTTGTATGTATACATTTGCATACTCTACAGTTGGATAAGAGCCTAAATCCCGGCTTCTGTTTCGCGCCTCCTTCTCGCCTGTTCCCCAAAACAATATCACATAACTCACGTAGATCTCTTTCCAAGGACCGATTTTATCCCCTTTCATGTCTTGTCTCCTAACAGCGTGTTTCGGGAGAGAGAGACAGAGAAAGAGGTTACATAAGCATCATCTCTATCTGCTCTCCTTCCCTTTCTCTATTTCCTTTTCCTATATTCTGTCACTTCCCGTTTGCATTTTTCCCAACTGTTTTAGAAGTAGTTTTGTAAAGCCCTCGGCAATAAATTATATTTGTTTGCCTATGTCTGAATCTAGTGTTGCTCATACTTACGGCAATAACATTCATTTTTCAAATAATGTTTAAGGAAGAATAATGAAAAGGTAATGCAAAGACGATACTGTCAAGTGTGTGCCTAGAGTTCAGAAAATATTGACTGATCTTTCCTGTGTGTTACCTTCTCTTCTGGATACTCGCCCACCTCCCCCTGCCTTCTCTCTCTCCACACACACACACACAGATATATCTATCTGTGTGTGTCTGTCTGTCTCTCTAATTTAATTATTAAACGATATTTTGTATATCTTCCAAAATAATGTGATCAATTTGGATTTAAGGCCTTTACAATAAAAATACACAAAATATTACCCTCCTCAAATATTTATGATTTCGATGGAAATAATGATATTAATAATCACTAATAACCTTTTCCTTTCTCATTATTGTTTTGTAAATGTTGTCTAGTCTCAATTTTGACACGCGGCAGTTACCCTTTGTCTTCTATATGTCATTCAGGAATATTATTTCGTGTATTCTTGCTGTAAAAGCCATTACTCTAAATTGATCACGTTATTTTCGAAGACATACAAAATATCGTTTAATTATATGAGTAGAACGACAAAGATATATATATATATATGCATACCCACAGACACAAACACATTCACACACAAATATATTTGTATGTGTATGTGTGTGTGGAGAGATATAGGGGAGGGGGAAGATAAGCGTATCCAGAAAAAAAGATATGAAAGGTCAGTCAACTTTTAATAAAGCCTCAGGCACAAAACTGGCTTTATTAGCCTCTTTTCATTATTTTCTCGTTGTTCTCCTTGTCACATTACTCCAGGAATGAAAGATATTGTCACCTCAAGGGCAGTAAGTATGAACAACATAGTCTCGAACACATGGAAACACATTTTCTTGCTAAGCGTTTTTTGAAATACGTTGTTGCTTTTTTTCGCAGGAAATCTAGTAACTTCAAGGAAAAAGAAGATTGTCAAGTAAGAATACAGTAAAAATCTAGCATAGTTAACAAACACTTCCACTTAAAAGTCAAATGAGTAGACAAGCGCTTGTCTACTCATGTGGTAGTCCTGAGACAATATAATCGAAAGAAAGAAAGAACCATAAATCAATAATTTCTGAAATTAAATCCTCATGAGATTCTAATTATATTCTAATTGTTTCTTCGGTTGCCACTTTGTCAATAAAAGGTACGGCTACCTGCTTGAACATTAACCAATACCCGGTCATTCCCAATATACAGTGCCTTTGTCGTAGTGATAGGATTGTAGTGCAAGATGTGAACATTCTGATTAAGATCTAATGTTATCTCAATAGTTTTCATAAAATTACGAGAAAATGTACTAAGATAAAACACGAACGACAAAATGCATTAAGTGTACTAATTGTGAAAATAAAGCGCCAGACATAAAAATCGACCTGACAGATGTAAAGATGTAAATACAAATACGCAGGGTTAACAATAATGCACAAGAGGAAAGGTAGATAAAAAACAAAGTTGGATTAAAAGTGTGCATGTCTATATACATACACACACAGACATATATACACTTACATTTATTTATAACACACACACACACACACACACACACACACACACACATATATATATATATATATATATATATATATATGTGTGTGTGTGTGTGTGTGTGTGTGTGTGTGTGTGCACCCAATCATATATATATATATATATATATATATATATATATATACTTATATATATATATATAAAATAGTATAAAAACAAAATATAAATCATTCATCTTTCCTTTACTGATAAAATTGAATACAACGAAAAATATTTCGACACGCAGAAAATCGATAACACGAAAGAGAGAGAATGAAGATAAAACAGAAGAAGGAAGGAAGGCCATAAGAAGTCTGGGGAGGATAGAAGAAATAGAAAGACACGAGCGGAGGAAGGAAACGGAGAAGAAGCATAAAGTGTGTTCGAGGAGAAGAGGAAACCCAGGGAAAAGGATGGGGAAAGATAACTTTCGGCGCTTAGCAAGAGATCCACGTGATTCGGAGTTTTCGTGCTTGGGATCAGGCGACCCATATATATATATATATATATATATATATATATATATATATATATATACATACATATATATATATATGGGTCGCCTGATCCCAAGCGCCGAAAGTCAGGGCGATTCAAAATTAACCGACATACTTGGAGGGTGAAGTACTGGCATGATAGTGAATACATTGTCACTTTTTTCCTTCAAATATAAAACATTCATTGCTAATGTGAAATAGCATACACACCCAAGTCCAGAACAGTAGCCGAACGGTCGGACAATTCAAATGAACACTATAACCCACCCATACTAACCCCCAAGCCTCAAGTTGTTCAGGCGTCTGACCGCTTAACAATCTCATTCAGGTTCGTTTTGAATCAATCCCGAAGCTACGTGTTTCATGTAATATCAGGTAAGCCATAACTGTCAGTAATATAAGTGTATTTAAATAGTGACACATTAAACCATAAAAGGCAATTCCCTACATTAAACTACGTCATGTAATATCACGTAGCTTCGGGATTGATTCAAAGCCTACGGACCTGTTTGAATCCCTTGAATGAGACTGTTAAACCGTCATACACTTGGCCAACTTGAGGTATGGAGGTTGGTGTGGGGGGTCACGGGGTTCATTTCAATTGCCCGATTGTTCGGCCACATTTTTGGACTTGGCCGTGTATGCTATTTCACGTTAGCAATTAGAGTTTTTTTTTTTTTTTTTTTTTTTTTGGGGGGGGGGGGATAAGTGACAATATACTCACTGTCATGTCAGCCCCTAACCCCTAAATTTTGTCGGTATAATTCTTAGTCACCATATATATATACACACACACACATGTGTCCACACACACACACACACGTGTGTTTGTGTGTGTGTGTGTGTGTGTGTGTGTGTGTGTGTGTGTGCTTGTTTGTGTTTGTGTATATGTACGGTTGTGTATACTGTTACGGCTGGTATGTCACTAGGAGAAGAGCAGCTCCGCTGAACTCTAATTCTCCTAATGCGGTATCCAGCCGTAACAAGTGGAGGCCTGTCCGGAATATGTGCGAACTGTCAATTAGCATTTCGTTGATAATTTTCGTTTTGCCATTTGTAACATGTGATTCCCTTGGTGTTGCACTTTTAGTGTTTTTTTAGCCGTTGTAACGCATGTTCCCGTTGGTATTATCTTTATTGTGCAATTGACTTGATGACATCTCGGGTATTTGGTCATTAAGACGGTCACTTCTTTATTGCGCACCAAATGCACTTCTGTGATCTTTGGTTTGTAAACAAGTCTTCGTTTACATTTGTAACTTGACTTTTGCTTGCTTGGTGACCCTTTATGGTATTTTTCTGTTTTTGTGATTACTTTAATTGTACGTTCCTTAGTGTTTTAAAACACAGGTTTTACGATTGTTGATCACATGTTTAAAAATCCTATCTAGCTAGGCAGCTTATTTTCGCCTGCTATTCTTCTTGGTGATTCATTATGTTCAATGTTGAAAGTTTCATTGAGAATCAGTCAGCCGAAGCGCTGGTCGGTCTAACTAAAGCCAGTGGAGTGAGTTAGCCGCTCATTATTGCATCCCTATTTGGTCATCCTTACGGAAGGATGAAATTCGTACTTTGGTGACTGAATATTTGATAGAACACCATGTGCTGATTGAGGATGAGTTTGAGCACGTGTGTCCTCGTGATGTCACGATGGCCCGCCAGTATATCCTGGAGAGGCGTAAATTAGACTTGGAGATGTTTAAGGCAGAGAATGAGCGGATGCGTCTCATGCAGAGAACCTATCAGGAACATTCTCCTTCTTTTCGTATAGAGGATGCAATTAAATTTGTTCCTAAATTTAATGAAACCGAACCAGAGTATTTCTTCATTCATTTTGAGCGTGTAGCTGCCTTGCATGTTTGGCCCGAAGATAAGTGGATATTACTGGTACACAGTGCATTTGTTGGCAGGGCACAAGAGGTTATCTCAGCTCTGGATTTGGTACAGTCACAGAATTATCATGTTGTAAAAGAGACTGTGTTAAATGTTTATAAAAATGTACCAGAGGCTTATAGACAGGATTTCCGCAATTGCCGTAAAGATTGTAAACAAACCTTTGTTGAATTTATCCGCCAAAAGCAACTTTTGTGTAAAAAATGGGTCGAGAGTAAACTTGATCCACTCGAGTACGATAAATTACTAGAATTGTTTATACTCGAGGATACAAAGAAGTGTATGCCTGTAAAAGTTCGCTCTCACATTGACGAGCGTGGTCTGCCCACATTAGCCGAGGTCGGTAGTGCCGCCGATCATTTCGCTCTAACTTATCCGAACTACTCTTGCAGATCTAATTAACCTTCATTCCAGTCTAACCAGCATAGTGGTAAGAGGATGGAGTATAGTGCCAGAAGGACTGAACTGCCAGATACCCACAGGACTGTTATTGTAAAGTCGTCAGAAACAGGTGGTGAGAGTAGGAATTTTGCTTCACGCGGTGAGAACTTTTCTTTTTGCCGTTATTGCAAGAAACACGGCTATGTCATGAATAATTGATTTAAATTGGCAAATAAGAGTTCTGACAAACGTATTTTTTCACGTCAATGCTAATAAGAGGAAAGATGTTGCATCTATCATGGTAATAAACCTGATCTTGGCCTTTCTCCCTTTTCCATAGCCGAATCTGTAAATGTGACGCCTTCATTTAGACCAATTTGTTCTACAGGATTTCTTAGTGCCAATGAATCGTGCACGTCTTCATCCCCGGTCACTATACTACGGGACTCGGCTGCAGATATATCATTAGTGCTCAAAGAGGCTGTTCCTAACCCTGACTGTTACACTGGAGAGATGGTAACTATTAATGTACTGATAGGGTCCAAGAACATACCCATTTGTGAAGTTTACCTTAAATCTGAATTGATATCTGATAATGTAAGATTAGGTGTTGTTGATAAGATACCTAGTGCTGGCATTTCACTTATTATGGGTAATGATCTAGTTGGTGATAAGGTGTGGCCTTGCCCTGTGGTTTCACCTTGTCCCACAAAGAGACCTCTTCCCTGCGTGTGCTGTCACCCGCAGTGCAAGTCGTATGACCTCCCATCCTACCAAAGCGGTTACTTCTGGTAGTACATTAACAGAGGAGAGCCCAAGTGAAGTAATTACGGAGGATTTTACACTAGCAGACTTCTTTAATTCATCAGCTAAAGTTTTAAGTCAGCCTGCATCTGATAATCCTGATATAGTGAACTTCAAAGCTAATTGAAGAACGACATAATGATCCTGAATTTAAAGCATTTTATGATAGGCATACTTACCTAAGTGATCTAGAAACTTCACATGGGTGCTACTATTTCCAGTCAGACGTTCTTATGCGTAAATATAAACCTTATAATATATCAGCAGACGATACAAGAAAGACCGTACATCAGATTGTAATTCCTAAGTTCCTTCGTACTGACGTTTTAAATATTGCACATGACCTTAGTGGTCATTTGGGAGTCAGGAAGACGTATTACAAGATTTTAGCTCATTATTATTGGCCGAAAATGAAAAGAGATGTTAGTCGTTATTGTCAGTCGTGCCATATCTGCCAAGTAAAAGGTAAGCCAGGAGCTGGCATCAAACCATATCCTTTGCAACCTATCCCAGTGTTAAAAGAGCCTTTCAGTAAAGTAGTTATTGAGTGTGTAGGTCCCCTTCCAAAGACTAAAAGGAGTAACAAGTTTATGTTAACCATAATTGACGTTGCCACCCGATATCCTGAAGCTTTTCCCCTCAGACGCATTACTACTAAGAATGTTGTGAAGGCCTTAATAAAGTTTTTCACTCAGGTGGGTCTGCCTGCCGTAGTACAGTCAGATCAAGGATCGAATTTCACGTCTAGACTGTATGAATAAGTTATGAATTCCTTCGGTATAAAGCAATGCAGGTCCAGTGTATATCATCCTCAGAGTCAAGGGGTTGTTGAAAGGTTTCACTATACTCTAAAGACAATGATTAAAGCTTTCCGCTTGGAGACTGGTTCTGAGTGGGATGGAGGAATAGATTTGCTTCTATTTTCAGTAAGGGACAGTGTTCAAGAGAGTCTCGGATATTCACCATTTCAGTTAATTTGTGGCCATTGAAAAGTTTAGAATTAATTTACTAGTTATAGCCATCCAATTGAAATTCTCACTGATCATAATCTGTTAACGTTTCTTGAAAATGTGAAGTTTAAAAACATGCGAGTATTAAGGTGGGCACTAACATTACAGTCATTCAATATAAAAATCTTCCATATTAGTGGCACACACAATATCATTGCAGACGCACTCTCGAGATCGTAGGTGGTGTGTTCTGCTCTCGGTGACCGCTGACTCGACACTGTGGAGGACAGAGGACAGAGGACAGGAGTACGCTACTGTCGTCCGTTTAGTGAAACAAGCGGTTACCTTGTTGTATATAATAGTAGACTAGGTAAACTTTTTCCCGTGCGGTAAAAAGTTTTTTTTCTTGCGGGGAGGGGTATTACAGTAAAGTAATCTAGTAACATATAATTGGTAAAAATGCTAATGCTGGATGCGGTAATGAGGCAGTTCCTGCAGTAGCGTTCGTCGCCCCCCCCCCCCCACCCACCCACCCACCGTCTTGCTCACTGCCTTGAGCTCATGGAGGGTCTTGCCTCGGTCACTCCTCCACTGCCGTAGGCCTGGCAAGATGTCTCTGCCGTTTTTGCTATAAACGGGTTGGTACTTTCTTTGTTAGGGATTACGGCGGTATTATATATGTTAGTAATATATCGCATAGGCAGGATTGTCTTGCTTTTGTTTCATATACTTTATTTGTTGGTGAAGGTATAAA
>NC_061857.1:27210907-27218407 GCF_019202785.1 Penaeus chinensis
ACATTAATACCGTACCCCTTTTCTCGTTGTTCATGAACCGCGGGATTGTTTCCACGTACTTTCTCCTAGTTAGGCAAGCAAGTCAAAGTGCTGAGAATATGTTCTTGTTTCCGTCTGCTTCATTCATGGTATTTGTAAGCCATTATCTAACTTGGGTGTTAGTACGTCATTAAAAGTCGACTGTTCGATATTAGACTGTCAACAAACGTAGGGATTATTAGCAAACATTCCTGCAATAATTTCAATTATGTATTCTGCTATAAATCAATCGGACAGTAACTTCTATTCAAATATTATTCCTTTACAATGTCTAAATTTAATGCTAAATAATTTTGTGAAAATCCTACACTTGAACAATTAGCCGAACCTATTAAGAAAGATTATTGGCGCTTTATTGCCTAATACTTTTCGGTACCTCATCCAGATTCAGCAACTCAGAAAGTAATTAAGGAACTAGTAATAGAAAATCTAATTCAAAGAGACTTACTTCCCCCTGAAGCCACTGCTTATTTAAACCTTCAAGATCCCGAACTGCTTGAAGTTAGAGACACTTCCCTTCTGTCTGAGCAGAATTTGAAAAGTATGCTTCAGATTTAAAACTTCAGGTAGAAAGACAAAGATTAGAAGAAAGAGCAAGAGACAGAGGACATAGAAATAAGTAAACTTAAATTGGAAGAAAGAAAACTAGAAGCTAAATTAAATGACACGGGCAATAATGTTTCTGTCATTAATGAATCGTTTAATTTAACTAAGAATTTACCCCTTGTTCCTCCATTTCTTTAAAATGATCCGTATGTCTCATTCCGTAACTTTGAGAAAACTGCTGAACACTTTAAATGGCCCTATACTGAGTGGACTTGGCTTCTCAAACCTAAAGGCGGTAAAGTTGCCATACCCTTTTCAAATCTTGATTGAATTGATGATTATGAATCTGTAAAACAGTCTATTCTTGATGCTTATGCAATCACACCTGACGGCTACAGACAAAAGTCTTACCAAGTCTCCTCATAGTTCCTTTGCTATTTTTGTTTTACTGAGAAGGCTACATTGTTTAAAAAATGGCTAGATTCTACTTCAAATAAATCTTTCTCACAATTAAAATAACTTTTTTTTTATTTTAGAAGTAGTAAAAAGAAAGTTACCCTTCGATATTCTCAAGGATATAGAAGAGAGAAGTGAAACCGATCTCCTTAAAGCAGCACAAATAGCAGATTCATTCGCGCTTTTGAAAAGGTAACAGTTTGTTAAGGTAGACAAGGTTAGATTTTATGCACAGTCCTCCTCTGGTGAAAACCTTGGGAATTGTGGTGGTAAAGTTGGTAAAATTACACCATTAAACTTTTGTTCTTCATGCAAGCGAGCAGGTCACACCATAGACAAGTGCAAAGACCCAAAATGTAGAGTCTGACAAATGTAAGACCATTCATAAATCCAAGTATCCAAACTTTTGAATCCAAGCGTGTGTCAAGTGTCACAAATGTTAATTCTCCAGATCCATGCAGTGATTTTGAATATCGGGGATCTGTCTCTCTTAACTGAATGAGTAAATCATATCCCATACTCATCCTTAGAGACACTGGAGCTGCTCAAAGTATACTTCTCAAGTCTGTTTTACCTGGGATTGAATATATACAGGTAAAAAAAAGTTCTTGTTAAAGACTTGACTTAAAAAATTAGTTATAAACTAGCAAATATTTTTCTTAGCTCTGACTCGGTTGTAATTCCTTTGACAGTTCGGAAATTTGTAATAAAACTTGCACATGATGGTTTAGCAGGTCACTTATGGTATTCAAAAAACATACAAGAAAGTGCTTCAAAATTTCTTTCGGCCAGGTATGAAGAAATATATTACAATGTTTATCGGGTCTTGCCATTAGTGTCAGGTTGGAGGAAAACCCAACTAAATAATTCCAAGAGGTCCTCTATATCCTATTCGGGTAGTCACAGATCCATTTGCAAGAACTGTGATTGACTGTGTAGGACCACTGCCTAAAACAAAGAAAGGGAACCAATACCTCTTTACAATTATGGATACTGTTACGCAATATCAGGGGTTTACCCTTTAAAGAATATTTATGCCAGTTCTATTGTAAACTATCTACTTCATTTGGAATCCTTAAAGATAAAGGCAGTAATTTCACAGCGGACTTAAAGAATCTTAGAACTGTTAAGTATTTCCCAACAGATGTCAACAGCTTATCATCTCCAGAGAGCTTAAAATCTATGCTAAAAAAGTACTGATTAGAAACAGGTAATTCCTGGAATGAGAACATTAATTTTCTTCTGTTTCCCTGAGGGAATGTCCACAAGACTCACTTGGATACTCTGCATTTGAATTACTATATAAACACAGATTAGAGGTCCACTTAGAGTTCTTGAAGATCAGTGGTTATTAGACTCTTCAGCTTCCCCTAATCAAACAGTGGCATCTTACAGACACATGTAAGCGAGTCGACATTAGTCGACACAGGCTGGACTTAGCTTCACGTATCGGACTTATCCTTATTCACCCCTGGTTCATTCCATCTTGGACCAAGGAGAACTCTCCCACGTGTTTGCTGTGCGTGGCGTTCCATATTTCTAGGAGACAGGAGTTATGGATGTTGAGCAATGCTGCATGCTGTGCCCTGCAGCTAGCAACTAACCTCCTCAGTCCCCTGTTCTGGTTAGACAAGTGACTTGATCAAGGCCCAGTCAAATCATTTGGCTGGTCAAATATGGCTAGGGCCAAGTAGGCACCACCCAGTCAACATCACGAAGGCAACTGTCATCAGCACTGGGTGGTGACTGCAAATTATAATGATTCCAGAAGAACTAACTTTTCAGAAATTAGAAGTGCTGGCATATATTTCCTCACTACACCTGCGGCTGCTGGGTGTATGTAATCCTTAATGTATAGCTCCCCTTCTTGGACTTCATGGTGGGTATGATTTACAGTGACCGATAAAGCGATCTACCTTCCTGGGACTCAAGTTCCCTGTCCTCACAAAACACTCAATCGTTGTAAGGGAGCTATCTATTCCTGAGCCCTAATGAGGCAATCTAAGAATTGTTATAGGAACCTAAGAAATTTAAGGTAGTGGCATTAAAGTATTTTAAGTTGGTTAAGTGGAACAATTAATGCCAGCACTTCTAAGTTCTGAAAAGTTAGTCCTTCTGGAATCGGTATAATTTGCATAGTACCACCTCAAGATAAAGCCATATATGTCCAACCCTATGCAGTGCTTCCACTGCCAGGGTTGTGGGCCAACTCTTGAAATCTTGAAGAAAATGGACTACCAAGAGTGTGTCAAGAACGGTGCAACAGGTCATCAAGTAGATGAGAACTGTCGAGGCCCAGTATGCTGTTATCACTGCAAAGAAGCTCATGAAGCTTCTTCAAAACAGTGTAACAGATACAAATTTGTAAAAGTACTGGTAATAAGGAACAAGAAGAAAGTTAGTTCTCAAGAGGCAATGCAATGTGCCTGTGTACTTACCACACAACCAAGAAAGTCTTCTGCCTCGGTTCTAGCCCAACCTCCTTCCCTTTATCCCTTAACATTCAATATTTTTTTAAGCACTCACTCTGCCAGTACAGTACCTCAATTCTCAAAAATTGAAACTGCCCCCTGTAAGGTGTTCTACCAGAAGAGGAGTAAGAGTAAGGGGTCTAATAGGAGACACCCCTTCCCAAAGTAAGAACTTTGGAACCATCAGGCAAGGCTCCAGATGCCTCAACGGTGATACCTCCAGCTGCCACCACACCATGTATACCCTGATCCAATGAAATAGTTAGGGAATCCATGCAAAAGGGGAGGAACTCCAACATCTGATAACTTCATACAGTTTGTGTATGCCTTCAAGAGATTATGACCAGGGAAAATTGTCTGATTTCCCTGAGAGGAATGCAAGTTCAAGCCCATTATGGGACTTTCGATGATGCACCTCATGGAGTAGCAGTGATGGTACATCAGGATTTTCCCTTTTAAGCCATCCACCTATAGACGACAATGCGGGTGAAGGTCGTGAGGATAGGCTTGACACAACATATCACTGTTGCATCCATCTACCTTCCTTCACATAATCTCAACATGGGTGATTTAGAAGATTTACTTTGGCAGTTGCCTCATCCATTTCTAGTGGACTCTTAGGAGATGTAAATGGCCAGCATTATCTTTGGGGAGACAATTTGTGCAATCCTCGAGGAAGACCCTTGAAGACCTTGTTCTCAAGAGTAGAATCAGTCTTTCTGAACAGTGACACACCCACACATCCAAATTCAAACTGGGACATTCTCCAACAGTGACTGTCAGGTGGTTCACCTGGTGCACAGTTGGATTTCACTTGGCAGGTCATGAAAGACTTACAAGCGACCACTCTTCCCAATACTTTTGATATAAAGAAATGGCAACTTGAACTTGCAGACTGGTATATTTTTAGATTAACTGCAGTACAGTAATGCAGGGATCTGTAAATGATTTCCAGTGTGTTTAAGATCCTGGTGATCACTTCACATGACAAATTCACTTTGCAACAGAAGCATCCTCTCCAAATAGTAGCTAGCAGTATCGTTCACCTCTGGTACCATAGTGGTCTGATGAATGGCAACCAGCTGTCTGAGGAAGAAAAGCTGAACTAAGCCAGCTGAAAGGACGCCTTAGTTATGTGACCTAGTTCTATTACAAAATGACCCAAGCTAAGGCCAGGCAAATGTTATAGGAGGCTAGACCGACGTTGTGGAGACATTAGATTAGATCCAGGATCCCCTTAGCATGTTAGAAATCAGTTGGCTAAATCCATAGCAGCCATCTCTGAAGCATCTTATACTGGTCAATTCCCCACCCTTCAGGCTGAACAGGAAGAATGCGCAATGTAGTTCTTCGGTGGGACTGCAGGAGAATATTTGTGCACAGAGAAGAATTCTGCTTTGCAGCTCTCCCTTAAGGCGGCCCTAGGAGGTAACAATATCCCATAATAAATGATATTTCCAAAAGTTTCTGTTTAACCTATTCAATAGGATCTTTTGGGAAGTCACATGGAAAGCAGCTATAATCATTCCTATTTCCAAATCTGGGAAGGATACTTCCATAATTGTGATCTACAGACCAATTTCTCTCACCAGCTGCATCTTCAAATTGATGGAGCTGGTAAACTTAAGGTTAACATGGTTACAAGAAGTGGAAAACGTGCTGACCCCATATGGGTTTAGAAAATTGAGAATGACTGCAGATGCCTTGCACAGCATTACATGTTAGCAGTCTTCTTTGACCATGCAAAGGTTTACAATACTAATTGAAAACATGGCATACTCATGACACTGGTTTAAGAGGAGCATTACCGACTTTCAAATAAAGTTTCCTTTCTGAATGGAAGTTTGGACTGTAAAACCTCTAACCTGAATAAGTGTTTCTTAAGTGTGACCCTAGCTATAAATGATATTGTAAGGTATTTCGGTATTTCAAAGTGCTGTCTTGTGTAGCTTGTATGTGGATAACTTCACACTGTACTGCTCAATAGTAAGACCATGGCTATGCATTTCCACAAAAGAGGAGAGTTTCATTCTTCCATTTAGGAGCAAACCCACTGCATTTTGTTCGAGAAGTGAAGCATTTGGGTTATTTTTTTTATATTATATTTTGTATTCGCCGTTAATGACCTTAGCTTTTCAATAAGCAATCAATCTCTTTTAATTTTCTTTCTATCTCTGGGCATTACTCTTGCTACCAAGTTAACATGTGGAATGATTATGTGATGTGTTATGCATCTGTGTTTTGAAGTATGGCATCTCACGTAAATTCTCTCTCTCTCTCTCTCTCTCTCTCTCTTTCTTTTTCTCTCTCTTTCTCTCACTTTCTTTCTCTTTCTCTTTCTCTTTCTCTTTTTCTCTTTCTCTTTCTCTCTCTCTCTCAATAAATCAATAAATAACGAAATTAAATAAAAAAAACAATAAAACACTTTCCACTGTTACAAGTAACCACCACTGTCAATTCATACAGGCCTTTGTTGTGGTAACATAGGCTTTATGTAGAAAATAGATTGATTAATAGATTAATTAACTGCATGTTTATCAGGCATTTGTTAGTAATGAAGTGTCCATGCATTACTAACCTAATTTAAGGTCAAATATGGTCGGAAAATTAACTGCAAATTAACCTTCGGACTGGCAATAATGTTTTGAAATTCGATACATATGGATCAGACATTGGGAAATAAAATGGCATTTATTCGACGGCCATTCATTCAGTTTGATTCATACATCCCCCCCCCCCCTCTCTCTCTCTCTTTCTCTCTCTTTCTATAGAATGTATTTGCTGAGCTGTGGGATTCTCACGGTAACCAAATGTGTTGTTTTGAAGTTCATTTCCGAGAAAAAAGTGACAGTGATCAATTCACACACTCGCGCCTCGCGCGCGCTCGGGCCTGTGTGTGGGTGTGTGCGCTCGAACGCGCATGTGCGTGCATGCATGTTTACATACTTTTCAGGAGTGTACGAGCCCAAATCCCGGCTTATCTCGAAGCAACATTCCTGCCTGATCCCAAGCACGAATTCACGCGGATCTCTTGTCAAGCAACACTATCGTCTTCCCTCATCTGCCGTGGGTTCCGTTCCCCCTCCTGCCACCTTTTCCCTTCCTTTTCCAACCACCCTTTTCCATCTTTCCCCTATCATTCTTTTCCATATCTCCCCTATCACTCTTTTCCATCTCTTCCCTATCACTCTTTTCCATCTTTCCCCTATCACGCTTTTCCTTCCTTCTCCTACCACATGTTTCCTTCCGCCTCTTTCCTTCGACCTTTTCGTTCTTTTTCCTTCCACCTTGTTCCTTCCTTCTCCTTCCTTCACCTACCACCTTTTTTCTTCCATGACCTCCCACCTTTCCTTTCTTCTCACGTTTTTCCTTCAACATTTCCTTGCCTTCTTCTACCACCTTTTTCTTTCAATTTTCATAATTGTAAGTTTCGTTTATATTACTGTTACTAGCAATGAAGAGAATATGTATTCACCTATTATGAATTAAATTAAAAATACTAAACAATTCATCCTTCTTTTTTCCTAATTTCCATTTTCCCCCTTTTCGACTATAATAATATTTTATCTTTACCCTTTCTCTTCGGATGTATTTTTGGTTCTAAAATTTCACTCCTAAACAAGCACTTCAATTTCACGTTTGCCACATTAATGAAACCTAAATAAATAAGTACATAAATAAAGATAAAAGTACCAAAATAGTTGAGTATGTTATACATAGTTGAGTATGTTATTAATAGTTGAGTATGTTATTAATAGTTGAGTATGTTATTAATCTCTCTCTCTCTCTCTCTCTCTCTCTCTCTCTCTCTCTCTCTCTCTCTCTCTCTCTCTCTCTCTCTCTCTCTTTCTCTCTTTCTCTCTTTCTCTCTTCCTCTCTCTTCCTTTCCTTTCTTTCTCCCCCCCCCCCTCTCTCTCTCTCTCTCTCTCTCTCTCTCTCTCTCTCTCTCTCTCTCTCTCTCTCTCTCTCTCTCTCTCTCTCTCTCTCT
>NC_061857.1:27225907-27228407 GCF_019202785.1 Penaeus chinensis
ATAATTTATCTTGTGATTATTTTGTGTGGAATTCTAGAAAGCAATTCCTCTTTGATTCACAACACAAATGAACTTCACATTTCATGCAAAACACTGATACCTTACCAGTGCATACTGGCAGCTTACATGTGCCTCTTTTCTCAGAAATGATAGGGAAGTGCCCAACCATATCCAGTCTTATGTCTTTGTCAACAATAGGCTTAGTTGCTCTCCCAGTATATTTCTTGGCAGCTCGACGGTTTTCTCTTTTTACCTCTACTTTTTCCATTTAGCAAAAGAAAATCTCCAAGTTTGAGCTTGAATTCACACAGAGACATTTGCTTTCTCTTAGGTACCTCTAAGTGATTTGCCTCTCTTCTATAAAGTAACCAAGAGTTTACCACTGTCATGTCTATCATATGAAAAATTAGCCTTTGGTAATATTTTTTTGATCTACCCCACCCATATATGTATTGTAGTCCTTGACAATGAATGGTCTAGCAACTTCTACTTTTTCTTTCATTTTTCTGTTAAATCTTGTGCACTTGTCGAATGGGAATGACGTGGCAAATGTAGATACAAGATGCACTGCTTTGTTGCCAAACCATTTCAGAGCTGTTATTTTGTTACCATCCTCATACACTGTTTCCCATTCATCATGAGACCCACACCCATAAGCTTGAAGTTGCTTATCTGATTTGAACGTCAGGCTTTGTAATCTGTTTTGCGGAACAGTTCCACTACACCATATACCCCGTGAAGCTAAGTGATCTATGAGAGGGAGGGAGGTAAACCAATTATCAAAATATAATTTGTTATTCTTGAAGGGGGTATAGACTCAGCAAGAGGGAGCACCGAGTTAGCACTTGGTTTCAGATCTGGAACATTTTGATTATTTGCAGGCTCTATTTTACCAACATCTAGCATGAAATCATACACCATTCCTATATCATCTGCCAAAACAAATATCTTGTATCCACGTTTGTGTGGTTTCTTAGGAATATATTGTTTCATAGAGGAATTCCCCTTGAAAGGTACCATCTGCTCATCTACACATAGATATTCAGTCATGGGGATTTCTTTGAATTTGGATCTCAGGTGTTCGAGTAAGGGTCTAACTTTTGATAGTTTGTCATTTGGATCTATTTGGGAACATATCATGTTATAAAATAAGAAATCGCAGGTGGGAGATAATTGTTGCAAAAATATAGCTTGTGTTTATATATGGTCAAGCATGACTTGCATGTGCCTCATAGGACAATTTAGTCACATTTATTTATATCAGCCTAAAACTTTTCTGTTTTATCAAGTATGGATATACTGGTGTGAAACATTCAGCTTATAATTTGCTTATTGCACAAAGTAAATATCTCTGCAGTAAATTACCTGGTTTAGGATCCATGAGGGATCAAAATGTTGTTGCAGTCGGTGCACGATAAAGCATCCACACCCTGTGATGTTTTCCATTTTTCTGAGCTTGATGAAAAACCAGGGCTGAAGCAGAGTTGCCAGTACCGCCAATATAATAGGACAATAATGTCTTCTTCAGCAAACACCTTCCAACTCGGGATATTTTACCCAAAAGGACCATTTATTTATAAGCGGACAAATTTGTCCTTTTAGGAAGTAAAGGGTTAACAGATAGACAGTCAGACTGACAAACAGACGGAATTACAGACAGACGGACAAACAGATTAACAGATAAACAGTCAGACGGATATACAGACAGACGGACATGAAAAGAGACAGAGACAAAAAGACAGAGGGACAGACAAAAAGAAAGACAGACAGAAAGAGGTAGAGGATATTCGCAAGAGTACACAGGAACTGTCAGAAGGTTATGTAAGAGAAAAGTCTTCGTTAAAGAGGATGTTATGACTATTAAAAGTAGTATTTTTCTCCACATTCATTTCCTAATTCTCATTAGTGCTGTCTTGCCTCGTGCCTCGAAGTTTTGATTTTTCTCTTGTACTAAATTAATTATTTTTATCTTATTCCATTTGTTATTTCATATTTTCTTATATTATTTACCATTCTTTATACTTTGAATTTCATTGAATCCTATCTTATCAAATTTTAAGATCTATTTTTCTATTCACATATTCGTTAACTTACTTTCTCTTTATTATCATTTTATTTACGTTTTTTTCTACTATTTTCTTAAGCAAAAAAAAAAAAAAAAAAGAAAAAAAAAAAAAGTTCAGAGTCAGATGCAACGAGAAACTGACATACAGATAGATATATCAGAAGGAAGAAAAGGGCAGAGCAAGAGACAGACAGACACAGAAAGAGCGCGACAGAGAAGGGGGGGGGGGGGATGCTTTTATTCTTTCCTTTAGTTCTTATCTTATTGCTGTGATTATTATGATTACTATTGCTAGCCTTTTAGAAATAAATGTCGTTGCTTTTTTCATCAACATACTTATCTTCTTCATTATGGTGATAATAATAATAATAATAATAATAATAATAATAATAATAATAATAATAACAGCAACAGTAACAATAAGGATGATGATGA
>NC_061857.1:27253407-27255907 GCF_019202785.1 Penaeus chinensis
TACTCGTTTTGTCATTAGTGGGAATTCCATTGTTCGTAGTCAGATTAGTCGTAGAAGGGTCATTGAGGAGGAGAAGGGGTAGCCGGGGTATCACTCATTCTTGGTATCGGACCAGGTCCGACCCTTTATCTAAAAACGTTGTCCTGGAGCGACAAAAAACTCTTAACTTTTGATATCAACCTAACAGCAATAGCTAAGAGAGTAGGGCAGTTTTCCGTCCTCTACCCCCCCCCCCCCCATCCTGGTTGTGTTCTCCAGTGCCACAGAGGGATCGAGTTATGTGTGGGACACTTCCTTATTGCCGAACTTGCCTAGGCGAAGGACGGTAATTCAATGCCCACCCCCCAAGCGAATACGGGATTTCACGAGGAACTCCGGTAGGCTCAAGAAAGTCACATTACGAGGAAAAATTTAGAACCAAAGAAAAAGTGCGCCCAAATGACGCCTCAGACTACTGGGCCTCCCTACCCAGGGGTCAAAGCCACATGGGCTACCCTAGTGTAGAAGAGAGCTGCGGGTCTGAGTTTGGGTGCTGACTACGCCTACTGTAGCCTCGTGTCACCTGCAAAAACAAAAGTACTGAAGGTGCTGGCAAAGCACTATAAAGTGCAAAAAAGGTCTGTAATTACAAGATTTACTTTATTTCAATTTACTCTAGAACTCAGAAACAACAATGTTTAGCGAGACGAGAGGCCCCGGGCTAGCTCTTGTGGCACAATACTTATTGTTTGTTGTTGCTGCGTTTTCACAAGGTGTTGTCTCATCAAAAGTTCATACACGAGTGATGAGACTTTTTCTTGGCAGAATAAGGGGTGTGTATATATACGGGCAATACCCGCCACTTCCAAAACAGTGCGGGCTCGTTTGCATAATTAAATCGTTGGTCTGCGTCTTAACTGGCGTTACGGCGCTGCGCTCGTCCCCGCGTTCACTAAATGTCTTGAAAGAAAAGTCTTATTCATTATGATAAATAAGAATTTAATCTCGCTCTCTAAATTTACCTGACACGTATTTGACAGTGCATGCCAAAACTTTGATACATAATCTTAATATGTTTACGACAGAAAAAAAACTTATCTCCCGGTGTGTGAAAAGTCAACTAAACGCTTGTTTGTTCACCCTGAACTTGAGTGGTTTGAAAAAAGAGGAACCATCTAGAAAATAAAAAACACGAAATCGTATATTTGATACTCCTTATGATAACGATTCGTCAATAAGTTCTTAAATTTCGGAGTTAATCCTAATATATGCTAACCAAGAAAGAAGATATGTCCGATGGTATGTGACGTCATACACCATCTGCCAAGGCTGCCAAGTGACATCTTTTATCATGATGGAAGGCAAGGCAATCTGAAATTATAAATTGAGGCCGCATCACTGGGAAGAGGGAAAGTAATTTCTCACCCAGCGAAATAACGAGAGGGTCGGATATCTCCCGGTGACTAAGGTAAGAAGAATGTAGAAGGGATTCATCAACGTTATCAAAGAGGTTCAACAAACGACGTTGCAACATCGCCTTCAGTTCGTCTAGCAGTATGTGGAGAGCGCACGGGAAGCTCAATAGCTGGATGAGAGATAATAGGTGTAAATATTATTATCCTTTTTCAATTTGATCACAGTCTTAGTTCAGATTTTCATAAAGATATATGTTTATGCATGATAGTGCCGTACACGTCATATTTTATGTTCTGAATATCTATCATTATCTACTTTTCAAATGTAACAGACGTTATATGTATGAAACGGAGTGGCCACATGACTCATAAGGGGGTTGAATTTTCTTGCATGGTGTTGGTAAACTCGCCGAAAAAGAATGGAGATTCAGTTTAGACAGACATTTCGAAATTGTTAGAAGAAATATTCCTCCCATCACCACGTTATCCTTTGGCCCTTTCCAGAAACGACCATATTCGTGCATGGTAACTGTCCAATACTCGCATAAAGGGCAGTCATGAAATGGTTCGATGATCAAAACCACATGGAAGCAAGGCATGTAACTCAAACCCGATGAAAAATGTTTGGGTGAATAATGTTCATGTTTGGGAAACGGCTAATGAAAGAACCTTCCAATAGCTTACAGACCATGCTAAAAGGGAATGGAAGGGGCTCAAAATGTGTATCGTATCTAGGTAACCGGGACCTCATATAAGCACGTCATCTCTGTCCCGAAGATTAGATAAGGTTCTGAATAACGATACATTGTTCTTATAAGTATGAATACTCCTAGTATTGGCCTTTCTTTTCTACAATGATTACCGCTTTTCTTTTTACAAAAAAATCAATAGTAAAAATATCTTCAAGATTAATAAGCATCCTACCAATTATTCGATTTACTGAATTCCCTGGCAATATATATATATACTAATTTATGTATATGTATATAGTTACATATATTTTTTTCCTGCCAACTACATGTTATACTTTGCGCGAGAAGGGGCTCAAAATGTGCATTAACTATAAAATCAAATATTTTAAAAATAATGTTTAACAACTTCAGTTC
>NC_061857.1:27263407-27268407 GCF_019202785.1 Penaeus chinensis
GCCTACATTATATTACTCTAAAACTAGCAGTGCTATAGAAACAAAAGGATATTTATAAATTGTATGACGTTTGACATCAAACTATATGAACTTAGATTGCGCCCTGTTCTGCAACTAGTGTCATTGTTAGGGAACGAAAGCTACAATGATATTCCATTGTTTCTTTGTGTGAGTATAAGTATGCTGTTTAATGTAAATGATTGCTGAAATATATTCATTATTGTAAAGGTGGGAGTAAAATTTTCGAGATGCCTTTTGATGTTGAAAAATTCCTCGAGTCCCCTACAGTGGAGGCTTTGATGGATTTGAGAAAGTTGCTGAAAAGATTAAATTTAATGTAAGGAGGGGTTTGTTTAAATTTCAGATTAGGAATGAGTTGATTAAGTATATGGTACCCCCCTAACGGAAGCCGCCTTGCCGCGGTGGGGGGGGGGGGGGGGCTTGAGGTCCCAATGAACTGGTGAGCTGGACCAGAGGGCTAACCATACTTAAGGGGTCACCAGTGAGGGATGAGACAAAATTGGTTCCTAGTGCACCAAGGCCTATGAGAGGGGATGGTGCACCCACCCCTGGTTCATTCCATCTTGGGCCAGGGAGAACTCACCCACGTGTGTTTGCCGTACGTGGCGTCCCGTATTATCAGGAGACAGGAGTCCTGGAGGTTGAGCGTTGCTGCACGCTGCGCCCTGCAGCTAGCAACACACCTCTTTGGTCCTCTATTCTGGTTAGACGGGTTGCTTGATCAAGGCCCGGTCAAGTCAATCAGCTGGTCAAATATGGCTAGGGTCAAGCAGGCACTGTCCAGTCGGTAGCGCACAGGTCCCGCGACTACCATCAGCACTGTAATGGTGATTGCGTATATTTCCTCACTACCCCTGTGGCTGTTGGGAAAATTTGAGTCCCGACTATAGCCTCCCCTCGTTGGACTCTATGGTGGGTGGGGGGGTGAGGAAATGAAGATTTATAATTTGTATGATTTCTGCAAATTTACTTAGAACTTGCTCTCTCCCTGACGACCTTCGCAATCCCCCGGCTAATCCATCTAGAACATCACATATTGTCACTCTGGAACCTTACCAGATTCCAAAGGGCAAGAATGGGAATCGTAATGGTTCCCGAGCTCCCAAACCAGGTAAGAAGGAGAAAAGTCCTCCTCAATCCATTAAGGAAATCTTACCTGGTAAATATGAAAGTGTATCATATAGTAAATTTCTAGTAGTGAAGACCATTGATGGCGTATCTATCATGGATCTTGATATATTTGAAGTACATCGGAAGATAGTTGAGGTATGTCAACGTGATCCTCGCATAACCCCACAGCGAGATGGTAGTCTGATAGTTGAGGTTTCGTCACCAGACGAGAGTGACCGTCTGCGTGCAATATGCGACATTCCTGGGGCTCAAGTCTCATGTTCTCCTCACAAAACCCTCAATCAGTGTAGGGGAATTGTCTTTTCCCGAGACCTGATGAGGTATTCTGAGGAGAAACTGTTAGAAGAACTAAAGAACTTTAATGTAGTGGCAGTAAAACGTTTTAAGAAGAAAGTTGATGGTTTAGAACAGTCGACACCAGCTCTTCTTCTAACTTTTGATTCGTTAGTCCTACCTGAATCAGTTAAATTGGCATGGTACCACCTCAAGGTAAAGCCATGTGCCCAACCCTATGCGGTGCTTCCACTGCCAGGGTTATGGTCATGAAGCTAACACTTGACATTTTAAGGAAAATGGACAACCAATGGTATGTGTGAAATGTGGTACAACAGGTCAGCAAGGAGATGATAACTGTCCAGGTCCAATATGCTGTTACCACTGCAAAGAAGATCATGAAGCTTCTTCTAAGCAATGTAAAAGGTACAAGTTTGAAAAAGAAGTATTGGTAATAAGGAGCAAGGAGAAAGTTAGTTTTGCAGAAGCAAAGCGACGTGCTCGTGTGCTGTTTGCACAGCCGGGTAAGTCCTTTGCCTCAGTTCTAGTCCATCCTCCTTCCCGCCATCCCTTACCCTCCAATACTTTTAACACCACACACACTGCCACTACCTTTAAACCTCAGTCCGCAAATGCTGAAAGTGCCTCTGGTGAGTTACACCAGAAGTAAAGGCTCAGGTACGCCCTTTGCACAGGCAGAGGAATCCTGAGCCTGTTCAAAAGACTCTTCATAGAGTCGGGTCTTTGGAGCCACCAGGCAGGGCTCCTGAGGCTACCACATCCACAGGGGCCTCCGCTGCTAGACAGAATGCTCCTGAACCGAAGGCTCAGGTCTGTCCTTTGCCCAAGCAAAGAAATTCTGAGCCTGTCCAAAGGAAGCCTGTGGAAACTAGTTCCACAGTTAGACAACCCATCAAAAGGTACTCCCAAGATGCTGGAAAGGGACAGCCTAAAGGTGTGGGGCGGGCCTTAAGCACAGGTGCTGCCAAACACCTTATGAAGTAGTTTGTCAACCTGAAGAACTGGATACCCTAATCCAATGGAATTGTCAGGGAATTCATGCAAAATGGGAAGAACTGCAACATCTGATAGCTTCATGTAATCCAGTTTGTGTATGCCTACAAGAGATTATGATCAGGGAAAATCGTCCAATTTCCCTGAGAGGATTCCAAGTTCAAGCCCATTATGGGACCTTTGATAATGGACCTCATGGAGGAGTAGCAGTGATGGTACGTCAGGATACTCCCTTCCAGGCCATCCACCTGCAGACGACACTGCAGGTGAAGGCTGTGAGAATAGGCTTGACACGACCTTACACTGTTGCATCCATCTACCTCCCTCCACATAATCTCAACATAGATGATTTGGAAGATTTACTTGGGCAGTTGCCTAATCCATTTCTACTCTTGGGAGACTTCAATGGTCGGCATCACCTCTGGGGAGACACTTTGTGCAACCCTCGAGGAAGGGCCTTGGAGTCCTTGTTCTCAATAGTAGATGCAGTTTTACTGAACAGTGATGCACCCACACATTTCCAAATTCAAACTGGAACATTCTCTAATATTGACCTGTCAATTGGTTCATCTGATTCACAGTTGAATTTCACTTGGCAGGTCATGGAAGACTTACATGGAAGTGACCACTATCCAATACTTTTGGAGGAGGTGAATGGTATTCCAGCCAATGGAGTGCAGAGATGGCGACTTGAACATGCAGACTGGAATCTTTTTAGATCAACTGCAGTATTGCAAGGATCTGTGAATGATTTCCAGTGTGTTCAAGATGCTGTTAATCACTTCACATCACGAATTCACTTTGCAGCAGAAGCATCAATTCCCAGAAGTAGCGGGCAGTACCGTCGACCTCCGGTACCATGGTGGTCTGATGAATGCCAACAAGCTGTCAGAGCAAGAAAAGCTGCATTAAGGCAGTTGAAACGACGCCCAAGCGATCTAACCTTGATCCAGTACAAAAAGACCCGAGCCAAGGCCAGGCGAGTGCTAAAGGAGGCTAGGCGGACATCATGGAGACAATATGTCTCCTTAATTAACTCTGGGACCGCCTCAGCATTGGTATTGGACAAGGTGCGTAAGATCGCTGGAAAGAGCACATCCATCTGCTCTGAAAATAGATGGTATAATCCTGACAGACAAAACAGATGTTGCAAATGAGCTGGCAAAATCCATGGCAGAGATCTCCTCTGGAGCATCTTACACTGTCCGATTCTCCACTCTTCGGGCTGAACAGGAACGACACAGAGTGTCGTTCTTCAGTAGCACTGCAGCAGAACTACCATACAACTTTCCATTTTTGCGCAAGGAGATGGACTCTGCTTTGCAGCTCTGCCGTAAGACTGCCCAAGGAAATGACGATATTCCATACCAAATGATATCTCACTTACCGGAGAGTTCCCAAACGTTCCTGTTGGATCTATTCAATAAGATCTATAGGGAGGGCACAGTTAGAAATGTAAGGGATGAATTCAAACCGTTTTGTTCAAAAGGAAGTGTATCCCTGGTTGGTGATAAAAGTGGCGAAAAGCCTATTGTAATATTAAGAGATACAGCAGCGTCGCAGTCACTGCTCTTCGAAGGTGTATTGCCGCTAGCGGGGAAGACTTCGGACGCTAATGTCGTCATAGCCGGTGTTGAGTGCGGGCATCTGATTGCTCCGTTGTATAAAGTTAATCTCAAATCTCATTTCTTTGATACAGAAGTAACTGTCGGAGTGGTGCCTAAATTTCCCATAGAAGGTGTATCATTTATATTGGCAAATGACTCCAGACCTAAACGACGGTGAACAGCTTGCAGAAGACGACATGGACGTGTTCCCTGCTTGCACGGTCACGAGAGCCATGCGGGAGGCTGGCCGTGTCGGGAACGACCCTCCCACGGCAGCTCGTGCGAGTCGGTGCGTGTTTGTTAAAGGCAAGGTATGTAGTGATGGAAATGACGTGAGAGGTGGTGATAAAGCTTCAATATGTAGCCACGAGACTGATGCTGGTGATGACAAGCTGAGTGGCTTCCCCGTTGATAAAGGGAGGCTTGTAGATCAGCAAAAACTGTGTAAGATTGCTGAATTAGCTGGGTCAGAAAATGATGTGTTAGATATACCTGCGGGTTATTATAAGAAGGGTGGCGTCTTGATGAGAAAGTGGAGGCCTCGTCACGTGGGTGCGGGAGATGAATGGCAAGTGATACACCAGATCGTTGTCCCAACACCTTACAGGTCACAGATCCTTAGCCTTGCTCATGATTCACCATTGTCAGGTCATATGGGTATTATCAAAACGTGTAGAAAAATAATGAACCATTTCTATTGGCCGGGGTTACGTAGAGATGTTGCAAATTATTGTAAATCGTGTCATCAGTGCCAGGTCGTGGGAAAACCTAACCTGAAGATCCCTGTAGCGCCCTTGTATCCGATTCCTGCGATCTCTGATTTTAGTCACGTAATTATAGACTGTGTTGGCCCGCTCCCCAAAACAAAGTCCGGTAATAATTACCTCCTCACTATAATGTGTTCTTCCACCCGATATCCTGAGGCGAACCCTGTACTTAAGATTAGTAGCAAGA
>NC_061857.1:27273407-27275907 GCF_019202785.1 Penaeus chinensis
TATATATAAACACATACATATAGGCCTAATTATGTATATATATATATATATATATATATATATATATATATATATATTCATCAATGTGTATATATATATATATTGATAAATAAATATATATTCTGTACTAAAGGGGTGATTATGTAATGCATGCTTTTACCTATGGTAACTCAAAGTGTATAGAATGTCTGTAAGCCATTACATCAATAGACCATGTGGCTGTTTGCCACATGGATCTAAGGCAATTTAGAACCATCACACCAGCGAGGACTTAGATGACAATTATATCTGACCTCATCTGACCCCCAGTTCGCTCCCCAAAGTCACCGTGAGCAGGGTGCTGCACGGACACGCGACAAAACGCTAAGCTCTTACCTTATGATAACGTCTCGTGTGTTTCCTTACTCTTCCGTATTAAAAAGTGGAACTGTTATACTACTGCCCAACATGTCACAACCATTGCACTAAGGTTCTGAGCCTCACAAATCGGTGGCAGGATAACCATAGCATCGTTACATTTCTCATTGGTGACACATTATTAATATGAGTATAGTGTTAGGATCTGCCCCATATCATGGTGCACAGGGATGCCCGATATAACCCGGGGTTGCATATATCGCTTATAAATCTATGCTCTGATGTTATCATAAAACCAAATTTCTTCGTTCGATCAGCAACTTTCAAGTCAGTGTGGCCAGCAGTTATGTCCATTCATTAATGTAGGACTTGGGTTTATGCTAGAATCGTTATTCTCTTATGAATTATGTCCTTCTAATATTTCAAAAGTCGCTTGCATGTTTTGGGTAAATCCCAAGTGATTCGTGATAATTAGATACCTGTAAAGAATGCCATGAGCGCCTATCAAAGATACACAGTGGAGAGCAGGTTATTTCCAGATTTTCCCAGCTCGTTCAATTCACTTCATTTCGTATGGCATTTTGGGTATAGAGACTCCCGGTCGATGAAGTCTTACATGCATAGCTAGAGATGGCGACCTTGGCATTTCAGAATTTCGAACCCAAGAGGATTTGCGAAAAAAGCTTATGAATATATATTTTTTTCTCATCACCATTCATTAGTGCATACATTCCGTCTCATATCATAGAATGTTGAATTTAGTGTGGTTGTAGAAATAATTTTGTACTAATATTATTGCTAGTTTATCATAGTACTGTTATATTGAACAGTAATCTTCGTGTTCGTAATTCATTCTCAATGTGAGCTCACTTCACTTTTATTCTCATTCACGCTTCCAGTTGCTCACACACATATACTCACTCACTCATCCACGCAGAACAAAAGGCACTGAAGCCTTTTCATTAATAGGGTTTGTTGCTAACGTAGTTGCAGGCATAGAGATCTATAATGTGTCTCTTTTACCCGCGATTTTGTCAGTCGTGATGAGTGAATAGTACATAATGTACAATTTCGTATTTTATGTACACTTCTTCTCTAGGTGACGATAATTGGTTCAAGTAAATCTTTGCAGATTACCGTGTCGTTTCCCGTATCTACTCTTATGTCTATCAGAGATGATTTGTAGTTCAAGCCAGGTATCAGCTGCCCTGAGATGCCTAAGAGTACGCCTCCTGCCTGGACGCCCGTAGATCCAGACGAAGGTTACGAGGACGTCTGGACGAGCACGCAGCCGTGAAGGACCTGGACGAGATCTGCGAGCACGTGTGGACGAGTACGCCGTCGAGTTAGACCTGGCCGTGATCTGCGAGGACGTGTGGACGAGTACGCCGTCGAGTTAGACCTGGCCGAGATCTGCGAGCACGTGTGGACGAGTACGCCGTCGAGTTAGACCTGGACGAGGACTACGAGGAAGTCTGGACGAGTACGCCGTCGAGTTAGACCTGAACGAGGACTACGAGGAAGTCCAGACGTATCCGAAGTCAAGGAGGACCTGTGCGAGACCTTCGAAGTGTGTACGTTGAGGACGGATGGGTTCCCCAAGGACCAGGAAGAAGAGGAGGACGACAAGGACGAGCTGCTAGAAAGATGGATCAAGGACAACGCACGTAAGAAAGAAATGGCCAGCCAAGTTGGGTAACCCCTTGAGGCCGATCTAAAGTGTCTCGAGGGCGAGGCGTTAGTAGGTGGTCGAGCAATAAAGCATGTATGTGTCATTAGACCAATAGACAAACAGCCACGTTGCTCCAAGGCAATTTAGTACCATCACACCTGCGAGGACTGCGAGGACAATTATATCTGACCATGTCTAACCCACCCTTGCCAGTAAAATATAAGTTTAAGCTTGTGTAGCTAAACAATCAATCATATAATTGAATTATATTTGTATTGGATGATAATGCTTTTGAAATCAGGGGATTTTAGTTCAAAGTAATTATTCCTCTGAAAATGAATGCAGAATATAGTGGAGGGATTAAGGTAATATGTTAATTTCGAAGAAAATAAAGAAAGTGAGTCTCCCTAGTTTTTATAACGATAATAAACATATTTAACACATAAAAAAATACGAATTACTGCTGCCCAA
>NC_061857.1:27303407-27305907 GCF_019202785.1 Penaeus chinensis
TTCTACTTGTCGGTTCGAATGGACGCTAATCACCCAACTATCAAGGTAATTTCTAATCTCTTACAGTTTTTTTCTAGACGTATGCTTCCATTTATCGGAAAGACGACTTCTAATGCTGGGTCTCATGCCCACAGATACCAACACGCGCTGGCACATGCTGACATCACTGCAAGCCAATTTTGAACCTCCCTTACCACTGGATATGATAATTTTAAACTCTTGATTGCTTGGAGAGCACTGCAAAAGTCGCAACAAATAACAAAAGAACGATGAATAAGACATTTTGATGGCTGCAACTCTGCAGTGAAGATCGATGCTACAAAGCCCAGACCATTTTCAGATTTCGAACCCTCTGTATACATTGTATCTGATCCTTGCTACGTAGAAGCGTGTTGAAGAAATTTCTCCCTGATTTCTACTTCAGATCTCTCTCCCTTCCCCATTCCGATCATGACTAGGTCCAAGGGAAGTATAGGGGAGATACAACAGTTAGAAACTTGGAGTTTCAAATTAGGATCTTCCACAAGATTCTTCATTCTCCTTCCATAGGGTCAGCTGTCCTCAAGCGGGTTGAAAAAATACCTGGATGTAGGAGATCCCCTAATCCTTTATAGTTTCTTGTAGTAAATCAGGTTTATTTAGTCCCAATGTAGTGAAAGAGGTCGTTCTGCATTCTCAGCATACAGGGACTTCACAGGTGGAGACCAGTACAGGGCTTCATTATAAACTGAATCCATCTGCCAGAGAACAATGGGAGCTGTAGATGAATAAGCCTCCCATCTATGGTTAAGTGTGCAATTAACAAGTGCTCAGTGAAGCCGCAGAAGTTTTATGAGCTCTGCACCCCCAAGACAGGAGAGAAAGAACCTGTTAAATAGTAAGTGCTTTTGTACCCATAACCTTTATTCTGTTTGATGTGAGGCACCCACGTAAGCCTTTGGCAATTCACCTCCTGAACAAAATGCAAAATGTTTTGCTCTTAATTCGAAGGAAGGATGAGTTTCCTTTCTGTGGCAATGTACAGGCATGGTCTTACCTGGAGAGAATTTGAAGCTATGCTATGTTGTCCACTGCACAACCTGCTCACTGTAGTCTACATGTGTCATTGCACATCCTGTCAACATCCACCTGAGCATTGTTAAGTCATCCACATACAAGCAGCACCTGGAACAATGGATTGATGTGCTCTTTCCTGTGGTCTTACGCATCTTGTCACATATATATGCTAAGGGGGTCCTGGAGTTAATCAAGGAGACGTACTATCTCCTTAGCCTTCTCTCAGTTCCTTTTGTAATGATCAATATTGCTGAGGTGTCTTGTTGGCATTCATCAGGCCACCATGATACTGAAGGTCGATGGTACAACCCATTACTTTTGGGAATGGATGATTCTGCTCCAAGGTGAATTCGTGATGTGAAGTGATAAACAGCATTTTCTATACACAGGAAATCTTTCACAGATCCCTGCATTACTGTAATTGATCTAAAAATCTAAAAAATATTTCTCCCAAGAGTAAAAATGGATGAGGCAACTGCCCAATTAGACCTACCAAATCATCTATGTTGAGATTATGCGAAGGAAGGTAGATGGAACACTGTAAGGTATTGACTATCCTAGTGGCCTTCTACAGTGTGATCTGCAGACAGTTGGCATGACAGGGAATAACCTGACATACCATCACTGCTACTCTCCATTAATGGGCTTTAATGTTCAAGCATCTCAGGGAAATTGAACGATTTTCCCTGGTCTTACACAAAATAAGGTTACATTAAGCTATCATATGTTGTATTTTATTCTATTTTACATAAATTCACTAACAATTCCAATGGATAAAGGTGTCCATTTCTTCAGGTTGCCAAGCTACCTTTCCATAGCGTTTTTGGCAGCATCTGTGGTTAAGGGCCGCCCCACACCTTCATTAGGCTTTTCCTTACCAGCATCTTGGGAGTACCTTATGAAGAGATCTTGTGTACCTGTGGAACTATTTTCCACAGGTTTTCTTTGCAGAGGCTCAGGATTTATTTGCTTGGGCAAAGGGCGGCCCTGAGCCTTTGGTTCAGGGGCATTCTTTCTAGCAGTGGAGGCCCCTGTGGATGTGGTGGCGGCTGGAACCCTGCCTGATGGCTTACCTTAATGTGGGAGAAGGAGTCTCCTCAATAGACCCTACTCTGCTTCTAGTGGAACAAGGTTTCAGAGGTAGTTTCTACCTGTTGTGGCAAAATATTATGGGATGATGGGCAAAAACTGTGGCAAAGGATCAACGTGGCTGTGCAAACAGCACATGGACATAACATTTTGCCTTTCTCCTTGCCCCCTATTGCCAAATCTTTTTCGAAACAGGATATTGGACCTGGACAGTTGTCATCTCCCTGATGACTTGTACCACACTTTGCACGCACTCTTGGTAGTCCATTTCCATGTCAATAACCCTGGCATTGGAAGCACCGCATAGGTGATACCTTGCCAATTTGACTGATGCGAGGACAGTTGTTTCAATAGT
>NC_061857.1:27313407-27333407 GCF_019202785.1 Penaeus chinensis
ACACACACACACATATATATATATAGGTGTGTGTAGGAACTCAAACACAGTAACGTATACACAAAGATGAAAAGGAAAACAGTCACAGTAAGAAATGAAAATAAATCCAATCAGGTCTCAGGAGGGGGGTCAAGGTCGAATAGTCTTCGGAAGGCTCTACTAACTAACGATGAAGTAAGGTCATGGAAGCCCCATTGACCGGCATTCAAGTTAAAATTGAGCAATTTTCTAATCAACAGACCTTATAAAAAAAAAAAGTAATAATACGAATTTGCTGATTTATGAATTAATTTAGCGCTTTTCTAGTTAAGCTAAAATGACCTTCATCACGTAAACGAACGAAATACGCATTTGAATGTCTGGCATATCTAACATCACGTTTATGTTCATTATTTTTTCGAAAGTTCTACCGGTTTCGCCTGTGTAAAACTTTGGGCAGTACTTATCCGGAATAGCGTATATATTCTACTTTTTATGTCCATCCTTAATTTTTTTTTCAAAAATTAAGCCTTTTCTTCTTCATCGCTTCTATGACCATTGGCCTCTTAACACAACGACTTCGTAGATCCAAGTCCCAAAGCAAGCAATGGCGAATGGTCCTATTTGCGACGATGTGGAGAAGCTAAGGGTGCTTATTCTTGCCTGCAGCAGCGGTTATAGCAGGATCCGACATTACTTTACGTTTCGGTATCTTATCAGTCCTTGGTAATGTTTTCTTGATATATATATATATATATATATATATATATCATACATTTTCTCTCAAGTCATTATCAGACCTAATAAATATCTATATACATCTATCTATACATCCATATATATATAAATATATATATATACACAAACACGCGAACACAGAACACGGGATCACAGGAACACACACGGGAACACAACACGGGATCACAGGAACACACAACACGGGATTACAGGAACAAACACGGGAACACAGGAACACACAACACGGGATCACAGGAACAAACACGGGAACACAGGAACACGGGATCACAGGAAAAAACACGGGAACAGGAAAAAACACGGGAACAAAGGAACAAACAGGGGAACACAGAACACGGGATCACAGGAACAAACACAGGGTAAATGTTTATAACAGGACCGCACCCGTCAGAGACAAAATCCCTAACTCCAGCCAACAATCTGAGTCAAGAATCGTAATTTAAATGATAAAGAAAGTAGAAAAATGAAAACCCCGAGCCAAGAATCGTAATTTAAATGTTAGAGAAAGCAGTAGATTCGAATCGGCGTTACGGGCTCGAACGAACAACCAAGCATATTCTAAACACACGATTTACAAGACCACCGATCCCCCCCCCCCCCCCCAACCTTCCGATTTCCTTAACATAACCTAACCTAGCCTAACCTAACCTAACCCACCCAATCGCCGTATTTCCCTATCGGGGGCTCCGCCGAGATCTTAGTAAACATTACGTCACGTATGGACTTACCCGCGACAGCGCCGAGTGGATTTGGCCGCAGCGCGGCATTCACCGCGATACAATATCGCCGTTTAACTGGAATCGGTGGGCTTCTTCAAATTAATTTTGATTTCAGTCAATGTAGTTTTCCATTGCCTACAGCGCTATGATCTTAAACTTTCTCCTTGTCGGTGCGGTCCTTTTGTATACTTTAACCCAAACTCAGGAACACACAACACGGGATCACAGGAACAAACACGGGAACACAGAATACGGGATCACAGGAACAAACACGGGAACACACAACACGGGATCACAGGAACAAACACGGGCACACAGAACACGAGATCACAAGAACAAATACAGGAACACAGAACACGGAATCACAGGTACAAACAGGGGATCACAGGAACACAGAACACGGGATCACAGGAACAAACACGGGATCACAGGAACAAACACGGGAACACAGGAACAAACACGGGAACACAGGAACAAACACGGGAACACAGAACACGGAATCACAGGAACACAGGAACAAACACGGGATCACAGGAACAAACACGGGATCACAGGAACAAACACGGGATCACAGGAATACAGGAACAAATACGGGATCACAGGAACACAGAACACGGGATCACAGGAACAAACACAGGAACACAGAACACGGGATCACAGGAACAAACACAGGAACACAGAACACGGGATCACAGGAACAAACACAGGAACACAGAACACGGGATCACAGGAACAACAGGGGATCACAGGAACAAACACGGGATCACAGAAACAAACACGGGATCACAGGAACAAACACGGGATCACAGAAACAAACACGGGATCACAGGAACACAGAACACGGGATCACAGAAACAAACACGGGATCACAGGAACAAACACGAGAACAGGAACACAGAACACAGGATCACAGGAACAAACACAGGAACACAACACGGGATAACAGGAACAAACACAAAACACGGGATAACAGAAACAAACACGGGATCACAGGAACAAACACGGGATCACGGGAACAAACACGAGAACACAAGAACACAGAACACGGGATCACAGGAAAACAGAACACGGGGTCACGGGAACACAGGAACAGACACGGGAACACGGGATAACAGGAACAAACCCAGGAACACAGAACACGGGATCACAGGAACAAACACGGGAACACAAAACACGGGATCTCAGGAACAAACACGGGTGTAAGCGTACGAGACCACCGCAAGCCACCAGATGTAAACGTAAGAGAGATGATCTTGGGCGGTCAATGAAAGGGGTCTTACCTTGCTGGTTTATTTCTGAAGATAGATATGAGACCCTCCAGATGACCCCTGTGTCCCCGGGAGGAGGACGAGGTGGTAGAGCTGGACCCTGTGTGGCTTGGGCTGTCTACCGTGTCTCTCTCTTCGTCTTACGAACGTGCCCTACGGTTTCCTTGGAGGGCGGATGTTTATTCCTGTGCGAAAAAAGAAAGCCAGGCAGTACCTGCGTCTTGTCCAAGGAGAAAGGCAGCTGCTTGGACGGAGGTATTCAGTCTGCCATCCGGTCTTGCTACGTGTTGTTGACAACGGGATCACAGGAACAAACACAGGAACACAGAACACGGATCACAGGAACAAACACGGGAATACAGAACACAGGAACACAGGAACAAAGACGGGAACACAGGAACAAAGACGGGAACACAGGAACAAACACTGGATCACAGGGGAAAACATGGGAACACAGGAACAAACACGAGATCACAGGGGAAAACACGGGAACACAGTAACAAACACGGGATCACAGCAACAAACATGGGATCACAGGAACAAACACAGAAACACAGAACACGGGATCACAGGAACAAACACGGAAACACAGGAACACGCGAAAGTACAATATTTCTACAGGTAGAAGGGACAATTAAAGCACGTTTTCCGACCTTTTCGTGGAATTTGGAACCCACACAAGTCCGGTATAATAACCCATTCAGACATTCGTACTTGAAAACATTTCCAGCTTTTGTTAGGTCTGGACTACCTGACTTTACTTTTTCCCTGATAAGACTCAGTGATTGACATTTAAACTGTAAATTAGAAAATTCTTGTGGAGTCACTTCCAAAGCCTCCACTTCAGGTAATACTAATGGGTGGATGCGCTTTACTTTAGAGGCCCTAGTTTGGACTGCTTAGCTAATTTTCAGTTCCTCAAAAATAGGCTGGTCCTGGACTCCAGGGTAGTTTCATCTGAGCACATTACATAAATTAATGGGTGCCCTTAAAACATTAGCCCACCCAACTAAGTACACGCACCTAATATAACACTTTACCTGTGGAAACAAGTTACCTAAATAATCTGCAACCTGAATCATTTTATAGTTGGAGGTAACAGCATCTGGGATCAATTCATTACACACAATGATACAAGAACAACCTGTGTCTCTTAAAATTCTAGAAACCCACATGCCATTCACTGTTCCAGAAGATGAATATTTATTGCTAGGAGTTCCTTCTAAACAAAATCCTACTTTCTCATGCTTCTTCTTAAAGAAAAGGGGTTCTTAGGACACACAGGCTTAATATGCCCTTGCTCTCCACAGTAATGACAACGTATACTAGCCGAGTCTGTCTTTACATTATTAGGAGGGGATTTAGAAGTAAACTTGCGACCCCTATCAAAATTTGATACGCGGGGATATGAATTGTGGGCTGATGCCCATGTATCTACTAGCTTCACAGCAAATTCTAGGGAACTGACATTATGTTACTTAATGAACATTCGTTCAAAAAGGCGTAGATATGTTGATAAGTTTCACCTGCTCTGATTTTACTAGATCTGAACTCATTTCTATAATGATCTGGAGTTTTAAAAAATCCTTTCAGGAGAGCCAATTTTAAATGCTCATAATCCGCTATTATTTCTGAAGAGAGAGAGGTGCATATGCTTACTGCCTTACCAGTTAAAAGGCTACCCAGTCGAACGTCATCTGTGTCAGAATTAATCCCCTGTAACGAGGCAACCCGTTCAAATCTCACTAGGTAAGAAGATATATCTCCCCCGTCTCTAAACACGGGCAAAGATGTTCGAACTGCTCCCTCAATACCAATAGGGGAAAACGATCCTTCTGTCTTATTGACTCGAACTATTTCTAACTCATATTCCATTTTCTTCTGTTCCCTCTCCGGTTCTAATCTAGCTTTCTCCATTTCCTTTTCGACTTCGATCTTTACCTTTTCTAAAGCTCTTTTCTTAGCTCTTTCTTCCCTGTAATACGACTGCTGACTAACTACATATTTTGCAACATCATCCCTGACGAGTCCTAAAGACTCCGCCTGATGCTTCAGCGTATCAAAATAATAATCTGCCATAATGGCCACAGGAATTTACTAAATACCTTTCTGACCAACGAATCGGAGTTCGCCACAAAACTCGGTAACCAAAACTTGAGGAGACCTAATCTCGCACCAAGCAGATATCTTGGCAAGGAAATCACAATCCTTAACAGCCAAGAACCAAACCCAAAAGAACTTGGAAAACAATAGTTCGTTTTCAGACAATTATCAAATCAATTAAAATAGAATGTCCAGCAAATTCTGATCCAACTTTTGCTTCCGGGCTCCAAGGCCAGCAATCATCTACAAAAGAAATAAAACTACCAATAACCCAGGGAAATTACTTTTATGGATTTGCTTTTAATTTTTAATCTAAGAAATAATCTCCTCTAGGGTTACAGGAAAATAACGTTGTGACCGATTTTTATTCTTCTACCGACATTATACAAAATAGGGAAACACAAACACAGGAACACAGAATACGGTATCACAGGAACAAACACAGGAACACAGAACACGGGATCACAGGAACAAACATGGGAACACAGAACACGGGAACACAGGAACAAACACAGGATCACAGGAACAAACACGGGAACACAGAACATGAGATCACAGGAACAAACACGGGACCACAAACAAGACAACACAGGAACAAACACGGGAACACAGGAACACAACACAGGATCACAGGAACAAACACGGGAACACAGAACATGGGATCACAGGAACAAACACGGGAACACAGGAACATACAACACGGGATCACAGGAACAATCAAGGGAACACAGAACACACAATACGGTATTACAGGAACACGGGAACATTTGTTCTGCCTTCTAGTTTCTATTTATCTTGGACTTCCCGTTTCTTAATAACTTCACACCTGTGATTATATGGTGAATACTTATACATAAAAAATATATAGAACGTCTCCACCAAAGAACAAATAATAAAAAGGGGAGGGGGGGGGGGGACAAGACCTTACCCGTTTCAAGTCAGCAGCGAACTGAAAGTTTATGGAAGCTTTCAGCCCGACCATAGTTTTCAACACGAACCGAACCGGAGTCGGTTCGGGTTCGTGGAGCTTCATAGACAATTCAGTCAACTACCCAGGTACCGGTTTCCTAAAATATACTAATCCTTTACAATATATATATTTACATATATATATATATATATATATATATATATATATATAGTGAAGAGGTAGACTAACACAGTCGTGAAGAAATTCATCTTTATTAAAGACGTTTCGAAGGCAAAAACTAGACCTACATCATCAATAAACTCTCAAAAGAACCATTAAAAAGCCAGTTAGACAATAAACAAATACGTAAGATAAATGAGAACAATATTAAACATAGAAGTAATGAAAACATAAAATAGAACGACATACAATATAAATATATAAATGGAATGACATAACATATACACGAAAAAACTATAATAACCAAAAAGGTAAAAACTACCCAAAGTGAGTGTTGTTGAGAGGGAAGGCCTATGGGGTATATAAGGTTGTTGCGGTGGTTGTATTGTTTAGTTCGGGTTTCTTCTATATGTATAAGGATTCCGAGATGATAATGTCTGGGCGGCAGGAATGGGATGATAAAATACTGAAATCTGTGTCGAAGAAAGGGTGTGAGTGGAGTAGAAAGGGTTCTCTTATTGCCAAGAAAGATGGTTTGCTCAGCGGAAGGCCAGTCCTGAAGGATTTGCCTTTGTGTTCTAGGATGCGGTGTCGTAACCATCGTGAGATAAATCCCTCGTACCGAGCTTGGCAGCAAGGACAGGTAAATAAGTACACTACGTTAGTAGACATGTCAGAGTTACATCTCAAAGGTTGTTTTAAAAATTTGCCTATATTGTTAGTGTTGGTGAAGACAAAAGTGAATTTAATTTGAGGCTAATCATTTAGTAACATTAATTTTAGTTGCTTCCTGATTCAAAACTTAAACTACCCATATACGGTAGTTTAACGTATCTATGGTCTGTTTTTAACAGTAGGGGCAGTGGGGTGGTTTGAGAATATTTTACAAAGAAAGGTTTTGGTAATACTATCAAATAAGAACAATGGGTACCCATTACTTGTAAAGAATTCTTTCAGAAAATTCATTTCGTCATGAAAAGTTGATTAGTTGCTTCACAGGTTATATGCTTGAGTCATTAGAGTTTTAATGCTGTTAATTTTGTATAAATATGGAGTGTAGCTAAGGAAGTGAAATCCGAGGCAAGTGAAGGTTGGCTTTCGGTAAATGATTGTATGGAAGGGGCCATTGTTATAGGTGATTAATGTGTCCAAAAATGGTAATTGATTGTTTTCCTGCATCTCACAGTTTAGATATTTTAGAAAGTTCTGTTGGTGATAGCAAAGGGATGCATTAGCGTAGGAAGGGCCTAATGGAAAACCCATCGCTACACCGTCTGTTTGACAGCATAAACAATCATCAAATGTAAAAACCGAGTAATGGGCTGCAATATCAAGTATTTTTTAAAGTTATCTTTTCATAGGCCAGATTCATGAGATGTGTGCTGTTTAGCTTGTTAACTATTAAATCTGTGGTTTCATGAAGGAGAACATTAGTGAACAATAACAACATAGAAACTTGCCATGGTGATGGGTTGTTGAAGCTTAAGGGGTGTAATTTTATGTAATTTATTGTACCGCATCCTAGAACACAAAGGAAAATCCTTCAGGACTGGCCTTCCACTTAGCAAACCATATTTCTCGGCAATACGAGAACATTCTCTACTCCACCCACACCCTTTCTCCAATACAGATTGTAGTATTTTATCTTCCCATTCCTGCCGCCCAGACTTTATCATCTCGGGATTCTTATGCATACAGAAGATGAAACCCGAACTAAACAATATAACCACCGCAACAACCTTATATATCCCATAGGCCTTCTCTCTCAACAACACCCACTTTGGTTAGTTTTAACCCTTTTAGTTATTATAGTTTTTTTCGTGTATATATGTTATGTCATTCCATTTATGTTTATATTGTATGTCGATTTTTTTTTATGTTTTCATTATTTCTATTTATAATATTGTTCTCGTTTATCTTACGTATTTGTAATTATTTAGAATCTAATATCCGTATCTATTATTGTCTAACTGGCTTTTTAATGGTTCTTTTGACAGTTTACTGATGGTGGAGGTCTAGTTTATGCCTTCGAAACGTCTATAATAAAGATAAAATTCTTCACGACTGTGTTAATATTCCTCTTCATACTTACGATACGACGCCTGAGTGGCAAACCCAATACAGAATATATATATATATATATATATATATATATATATATATGTATATATATATATATATATATATATATGTGTGTGTGTGTGTGTGTGTGTGTGTGTATGTGTCTGTATGTGTGTGTGTGTGTGTGTGTGTGTGTGTGTACATGTATAAATATATGTGTATATATGATTATATGTATATATATACATATGTATATGTATGGGTATGTGTATATATATATATATATATATATATATACACACACACACGTGTGTGTGTGTGCACACATATATACGCACAGCTTGGATACCCTACCCCGCCCTTATTAATTGACTCTCAGAAGCCGAAAGCCGTGATTCTTGCTATCTTGCGGATGCCACCGACACTCTCTGTATCGAGACTGAACCAGCGTAAATCCTTCACTTTACGAGCGCAGGGAGGAAAAGGGTCCCGTTAACTGTGTTTACGGCAGAAGCGGCGGACCGTTTTATGTCTACCTGTCGTCTGTTGCAGATGTTATGTAGACAGCGTGGGCCCTTTCATGCGGAACCAAAGACCTTACACACTTTCGTACTCTGAAGCTTTATGTTGGTTCCTGTTGCTTTAGATGAGAGTTTAATGCTGCTGTGTGTATGGGCGCTGGCTCAGGCAGACAGGCGGACACAGACACGTATACACAAACACACACACACACATTATATATGTGTGTGTGTGTGTGTGTGTGTTTGTGTGTGTGTGTGTGTGTGTATAAATATACATATATGTGTGTATATATATATATATATACATAAACGTGTATATATTTATATATATATATATATATATATATATATATGTGTGTGTGTGTGTGTGTGTGTGTGTGTGTGTAAATATACACATTTATACACATATGTGTACATATATGTATGTATATATATATGTGTGTGTGTGTGTTTGTGTGTATGCATGTGTGTTTCTGCCTGACTGCTTGAGCGAGCACCTATACACACACACACATATATATATATATATATATATATATATATATATATATATATATTTACACACACACACCTATATATATATATATATATATATATATATATTCATATATATGTATATATATATATATATATATATATGTGTGTGTTTGTATGTGTGTGCGCATGTTTCTGCCTGTCTGCCTGAGCTAGCGCTTATACACACACACTCTATATATATATATATATATATATATATATATATATATATATATATATATATATGTTTATGTGTGTGTGTTTATGTATGTATGTATATATGTACATATATATATATATATATATATATATATATATATATATATGTGTGTGTGTGTGTGTTTCTGTGTGCTTGTATTTATGTGTAAGTATATATTTATATTTATATACATATGTAAAGGGATTATATAACATATTTACCATTTTGTGTAAATCAATTTGTTAACTGCTATATCGGGTTTATAGTAAGGACCTCATCAACCCGATTTTAAAATACTTGTAAATATTGCTAAATATTTATACAGAGTGAAATGTATATTTACAGGTTTATTATTTTTGTTTAAAAGTAAGTTTCCTCGTATCCCTTAGTGTAATGCGCATGCGCGTAGGTGTGCCTCACCTGGTCTTACTCTACCATGTAATCGGTCACTTTGCCATACCACTTGTTCGAGTGAACACTGTGACTCTCGCCTCGTGGGTAGGAAAACCTTTGAGTACGCTAATTCGCATAGCGTGGTATATTGTTGGTACTTTTATTCATTTTATTTACATTCATTTCTTGTTTTCAGTCTTTTTATGTACTTACACGGATTTGCTGACGCTAGGCGCCACGATACTTTGACTCACGTGCCCCCGAGGCTAATCGGAGCAGCGCTAAGCATAAACAAGCCCCTTGACACCTGGGCCGTTTGATACGCTTACTGGGACGTGGATATTTCCCGATTTTGTTTGTTGTATAACATTTGTAAGTATATATGGTGATGGTTATGACATCTTTTTATACCCCCTTTTAATGAAAGCGAGAACATAATTAAGTAATGTGATTGATCCTATGACGAAATACACCAGTGAAAGCATGTAGTGGTGATGATACTGGTGAGTGCTTGTAAACCACGGGCATGCACAGAAGGGAAGTGCAGGTGAGGCAAGTGATGTTTATCGTTAACTATAGTGACAGTGTATTTGCTCGTGTGTAAATGAGAGAATGGTTTTCGCTGTGTTTCCTATAGTTCGATGTTCGGAAGTCGTAATTCGCTTCCCGTACTTTGTTACGTGTAAGGGTCGAGTGATTGCTAAATACTCGTGCCTCGTAGCTGTGATTATCAGCCTTGTATTGTGATGTGGATGTCACGTTTGGAGTTGTTCTCTTATTTATTTGTGGTATTTTATTAATAACGTTAATTGTTTGTTAAATTGTTATTCACTTATTTTTGTTTGTTCGAAATTAACATGAAGTCAGTAACTGATATTTTGAGAGAAGCTTAGGCTCTCGGTTTGAATCCAGAAGCTGTTGAAAGATTATTAGAACATGAGCAAGCAAGAGAGGAACGCGAGGAGCGAGCTTCTGAACGAGAAATGAAAAAATAGAATTAGAATTAGAAGAGGCTGATAAACGCCGCTCTCACGAACTCACTATGGCCCAGTTATCATGTTCTAATGCCGAAAGTAAGAGTACGTCTCTTCAAATATATGATAATTTAAGATTGACTACCTTTCAGATGAAATAGATAGCTACTTGCAGAGATTTGAGCGGTTAGCTACTCTACATAAATGGGATAAACAAGATTATCACGTTTATTTAGGATCAGTTTTGAGAGGTCACGCATTGAAAGTGTACGTATCGTTGCCTGACGAGACGGTGAAAGACTATGAGAAGTTGAAAGAGGCTTTACTCAGAGCTTACTCCGTGGATGCCGATATGTATAGACGTTTGTTCAGGGAGAGTAAATGTGGGGAGAAAGAATCTTACATTCAAATGGTAGTTCGAATGGAGCAGTACTCAGACAGATGGATTTCCTTGAGTAATGTTGGAAAAGATTATAATTTACTTTTCGATATATTTGTCAGAGAACAGATTCTTAGTAATTGCAGTGTTGATTTAAGGGTTTTCTTAAAAGAACATGATTATAATAGTGCTACCGAAATGGCAGAGGCTGCGGAAAGGTACAGGAGTGCGCATAATTTTCGCGGTCGATCGCAGAGGTTTTCTCAGCCAAATCAGTCTAATGTAGCGAAGGATAATGTACCGATTTGCCATGGGTGTGGTAAGACTGGACACATTAGGCCTCAGTGTCCTGATAATCCTAGAAATTATAAGAAAATGAGCACTAGTAAAGTTAACTTTCTTTTTGAGTCGGAACTAAAACCAACAGGTGTATAATCGATGATAATGGATGTGTTTTCAATAAACGAGCTTAGGTAATTTTGGATTCTGGTTGCTCTACAATAGTTGTGAAAGATAGTCTCGTTCCATCAAATTACAAATATGGGAAACTCGTAAAGGTATACGGTTACTTGGAATTTCTAATTATTTTCCTCAAATAAGGTGTTTTATTAAATCGAAGTTCTTTACTGGCTGGGTTAATGCCATAGCAGCGCCTATAAAATTTGCAGATATATTAATTGGACTGCCTGCATCCAAACCTGATGAATCTCCTGCCAATATTGATCTTGATCTTTTCGAATCGTCTGGAGATCATTTCCCCTCTTCTAACTATCCGAATCATTTGCCTAAGGTACGTAATGATGTCCATTCCAAATCGCTTGAGACTGTTATGAGAGTGGAGACTCGTGCAATGACGGAACGATCAGATGAACGTAAGCCTCTGAAGTGTCCCACAGTGTCGCAACTTGACATCGGTAAACTTGACGTCATCAATGCTCAGAACACATGTCCTACTTTAAAGTCAATTAGGGAAAAGGTAAAGACAGGAAAAATAGACAATGTTAAGAATAGAGCAGTGAAATATGAAATAATTAGTGAATTAATCTATAGAATCTGCTTAGATAGTAAATTCGATCATGAAAAGGATAGAAAACAACTGGTTGTTCCTGAGAATTGCAGAATTAAAATATTAAATCTTGCTCATGATTCATTGACAGCTGGCCACTTTTCACACAGGAAAACTAGCCATAAGATATTCTTTAAGTTTTTCTGGCCTGGAGCAGGAGCAGATATCAAGCGTTATTGCAGATCGTGCCACATCTGTCAAAAGGTTTCGCACAAAGGCCGCGTTAATTAAGAAGCTGCCGATGAAAACTGTTCCCGTCATTTCAGAGCCTTTTTCACGTGTCGCTATTGACCTTGTCGGTCCGATATCGCCTTGCTCCGACCGCGGACACAGATACATTCAGACTATGACAGATTATGCTACACGTTTCCCCGAAGCCGTCTGTCTGAAAAACATAGACACCGTGACTATCGCAGAGAGCTTAGTTGAGTCTTGAAAGCAATGATAAAAAGCTGTGCTCTGACCATCCGCGAGACTGGGATAGATATCTTCAAGCCGTTCTTTTCGCTTACAGGGAAATCCCGAACGATTCGCTGAAGTTTTCTCCATTTGAGCTCCTTTATGGAAGAATAATTAGAGGTCCGCTTACCATTTTGCACGAACTTTGGTCTAATGACGAGATTGATAAGGAAGTAAAGTCTACTTATCAAAACGTTACCGAATTAATATCCAGATTAGAGGAAACTGCAAAATTGGCTGTCTCCCAAGCCGAGATAAGCAGCAAGACCTACAAAAGCTATTATGACCTTAAATCTAGAAATCGCAAGTTCAAGGTGAATGATGAAGTGCTTGTACTTAATAAAATGATTATGCAATGGAAAGGGCCTTATCCAGTCATAGGCGTTAAAAATAATGGAGTAGATTATACCATCAAAGTGCGTGGAATGAGTAAACTTTTTCACATAGATATGTTGAAGCGATACTTCCGTCGTGATGAAACTGCACTTGAGAAGAACAAAATTGTTAATATATGCATTGTGGATGAAAATGATTGTGATAATGTAGATGAAACTATGTATCTGGAATTGACAAATGATGAATCTTTAAATGTAGGATGTGATCTGAGTGTTCAACAAAAGGATGCTGTAAGTGTTCTTATTTCTGAATTTCGTGATGTTTTCACCAACAAGCGAGGTCATATTAAGTCTATAGAACACGTAATCAAGCTTGAGACCACTAACCCTGTTTGCAAGAAAACTTATCCTATACCCTATAATCTCATTGATGTTTTCAACAAGGAAGTTGAGAAAATGCTTGAGCTAGACATAATAGGGCCATCTGTATCACCTTATTGTTCACCGGTCGTTCTCGTAAGAAAGCGCGATCAAACTTACAGGTTCTGTATCGACTTCAGGAGCTTGAATGACATTACAACTTTTGATTGTGAACCCATGCCCACAACTGAAGAAGCTCTGGGTAATTTTGGAAATGATAAATATTTTAACGAGATAGATCTTAAATTGGGCTACTGGCAGATTTCTCTATCTTTAGAATCTAAGAAATATACTGCTTTTTCCACAAACAGAGGACTCATACAATTTGTAATGATTTCATTTGGACTGAAAACGGCTTGTGCAACATTTGTTAGACTGATGAGAAAAGTGATTTTTGGTTTGAAGAATACAAATTGTTACTTTGACAACATTGTAATTCATAATTCTAATTGGTTTGATCATTTACAGGATTTGAGGTGTTTGCTGAATAAATTACGGTTGTATGGCTTAACGGTTGGTATAAGTAAGTGCTTCTTTGGGTACAATAAAATAAATTATCTAGGAGTTGTTCTCGGAGAGAATGTTATTAAACCACCGGTAGACCGAATTAGAGCGATTGAGTTAATGCCTTTGCCAGTCACCAAAAAGGAGCTAAGATCTTTCATTGGAACAATTTCATACTACAGAAAATTCATACCAAAATTAGCCAACATTTGTGCTCCTATGAATGGGCTACTGAAGAAGAATTCAAGTAATAAACTGAATTGGAATATTGAACAAGTTTCTAGCTTTCTTGAGTTAAAATCCAAGCTCTCGGATAAACAAATCTTGTGTCTTCCTGACTATTCGAAGATCTTTTTCTTACGGTGTGATGCTTCTGAGAATGGTATTGGGGCGGTCTTGCTTCAGGAACAGAACGGAACAAAGATGCCTATAGCTTATGCTAGCCGAAAGCTACTCGATAGGGAAAAGAATTTTGCAACTATTGAAAAGGAATGTTTGTCAATCGTTTGGGCTATCAACAAATTTAAAACTTACATCTATGGTAAGGAATTTATGCTAGAAACTGACCAATAACCCTCAATATATCTCAAAAACATGAGAAACTCAAATGGAAAATTAATGAGATGGGCTCTAGCATTGCAAGGTTATTCATATAGAATACAATACATAAAAAGGTAAAGAAAATGTAGGTGCGGACATTCTGAGTCGCTGTGTTAAGTAAATATGTTATATAAATTACACAAAAGCAATCAATTTTATGCTTAGTTATGGGGCATTGAAAAGGGATTATATAACATATTTACCATTTTCTGTAAATCAATTTGTTAACTGCTATATCGGGTTTATAGTAAGAACCTTATCAATCCGATTTTAAATACTTGTAAATATTGCTAAATATTTATACAGAGTGAAATGTATATTTACAGTTTTATTATTTTGTTTAAAAGTAAGTTTCCTCGTATCCCTTAGTGTAATGCGCATGCGCGTAGGTGTTACTCACCTGGTCTTACTCTACCATGCAATCGGTCACTTTGCCATACCACTCGTTCGAGTGAACATTGTGACCCTCGCCTCGTGAGTAGGAAAACCTTTGAGTACGCTAATTCGCATAGCGTGGTATATTGTTGGTGCTTTTATTAATTGTATATGCATTCATTGATTGATCCTATGAAGAAATACACCAGTAAAAGCAAAAGATCCTTTACAACATGTATGTATATATTTATATTTATATACATGTATATATATGTATATACATATATACATATATATGTCTATGTATGTACAAATATATAGACATATATATGTATATACATAAATATATATACACACATATATATATATATATATATATATATATATATATATATATACATACATACATAGATATATATACATATATATACACACATAGTAATATATATATATGTGTGTGTGTGTGTGTGTGTGTGTGTGTGTGTGTGTGTGTGTAGATAAGTGTATACATATTTTTTTTTTTTTGTATTTATATCACTATAACTGTGAGTATGTATGTGTGTATTTATTCATATAAAGAACACACATGCAAAAAGCGGCAACTATTTACTGTTTCTGCTAATTTCATCAATTGCTTCTACGTGCATACATCGTAATTATAACAGGCAGATGAAAAAAAATGGATTTGGCGTTCCGTAATTTTTTTTCAATTTTGAAACAATATGTTATTACATTCTTCTCACGCTCCAAAAGAGGCTCGTCTCCTTTGACAGCGATTGAAATATGTCAAGTATTTATAATTCTCTTTGATGCAGAACTTCAAAAATTAAGATTTTATCAAATGCTCATATTTATTATACCTTAACACTTCTTTCGTATGAAACTCTAGTCCCTTGTCTTAGGCTTCCATGTGTAAATTATATTAAGTATACAAACCTGTGAATTAATTTTCACACGTGTGCTTCTTAATTTGCTTTCCTCTTTGAGTTTTCTAGATTTCATTTGTATACATATCCATAGTATATATATCAGTAGAATACATGCACACATATACATATATTCTGATTGTATTAGTCTATCTTTCTTTCTCCGTCTCTCCATACACATTGATGGTAAATCACTTCACATTGTACAAACTAGATTTATTGAAAATAAGACAAGAGTTTCGAAATTCACCAGGATGTTATCATCTGGTCTGAAAAAGAAAGGGAGAGGGGGAAGGCAACGAAGTAAACACAGGGCAGGAGAGGATGGGTGGACGCAAGCGAAGGTGAGGTCGAACTAATACACACACTCATAGCCACACACCAACACACACACACACATACACACATATATGCATATATATATGTGTGTGTTTACATATATAAACATGTACACACACACACAAATATATATATATATATATATATATATATATATATATATATATATTTGTGTGTGTGTGTGTGTGTACATACATACATGTGTGTGTGTGTGTGTGTGTGTGTGTGTGTGTGTGTGTGTGTGTGTGTGTGTGTGTGTGTGTGTGTGTGTTTCATATTGAAACACACACACTAATGCTAATGCTTGTATTTGTTTATTGTGTGTGTTCATATGTATATATATATATATGTATATATATATGCATGTATGTATATATATATGTATATATGTGTGTGTGTTAGAGTGTTCTCTGTTTAATTTTAAACAGATATCTCCATTTGCACAATTGATTTTACAATTTTGAAAACCAAACACGAGTTTACATCATTTCATTCGGACAAGAGAGCATTCTGAAGATCATTGTGCTAATAATTCCTAAGGGTTTGATCGACTAAGCCCTGATGTGACTTGAATTGTCTTTTTAACCCTTTTAATTTCGTCTTTTTCTTGAAGTATCGTTATTTGCTTTTGATTTATGACATTGAGGAATTCTGAAGACAGTGATGAAGTTAATATTTTACTCAATTTCATTTATATTTACTTCCCCCCAACTTTAGTTTCCTTTAGCTCATAATTACGTCATTCATACATTACTTATTACACGAATAGCAGTGTATGCTACTGGAAAGAATCTTGCCGGGTTTTCTTTTTATGTTTATGTTATAAGGTATCGGGGTTGCCGGCACTGCTGCACGATGTATGACAATTAATAGGATGTTTCGACTGGTTTCTCTAAGTTTTTCTTTTTTTCAATCGCTATGCAATGGTATTCACTGACTCCATGACTATCTTCGATGCTTATTTCACCCAGGAGGCTATTGAAGACACTTTGGTGTCGGGACGATGTTTCTCTAAAGTGTAGTGTGACCAATCCGGCCTCGTTGTTTATGGACACTTCGACTGTCTGTCCAGGGATTCCCGCCGATATAAATAGTTATTGTACAGTACTGTATCTAAGGGTATAAAGTGCTATTCGTTATCAATATAATTACCATATTAGTGAAAACTATTAAAAGTGGCGGCCACTGTGGTTTAGCGGTAACGCGCGCGGCTAGGGACTGTAGTGGACGTGATGTAATGCCACTAAGTTACGGGAGCTCGGATTAGAACAGTCTCCCCTCTTGACAGCAGAAGCTCAGCACCATCTGTGGGCGCTCGTGGAGCCACCTGTGGGGATCTCATCCCTGGAGCAGTTTTACTCTTTTTATTTTTTACGTTTTAGCTTTATTTTTTTTACGGCCTCTATTTTATATTTTAATTTCTGTTGACAGTTGAATAAGTTTACTTTTATTATTATTTATTTCATTTAAAACCTTTCTACGACAAGACCAACAAGGTGATATAAAGACGGGTCTTGTCGCCGACCTCTCTCTTGGGTTGTTAGGATGTATTATGTGCATTCTATTTTTTTAGAATATACAAACCGAGGGATCTCAGGTTTTCCTTTTTAAAGTTGTTTTCGTTTTATCCTTGGTTTCGTGCTTTTACTTTTGTTTTATTCCTTCCTAAAATATTTTTAAGAACCATGGTCACTAAACTTAATAGATATAACGGTTGGTTAAAATGAACAATATTAACAGAAAGAAATGGAAAATGAAGTTCCAAATATACTGAATAACTTTTACACATCTTTGTAAGGGCTTCAGGGTCGTGACGAGCGGGTTGTGCTGTAACAACACGCCTTGCTACCATTCTATAAAACGGCCACCCTGTTCGAAAGGTATACTCTGCAAGACCCGCGTTGTAGTCATGTTGCAACGTAGAGGTACACGACAGGACCATGACGGCCGGTCACCCAGCTCACGTTTGCTCGACTCGGCCACCAATGTTCTGAGATTCAAAGGAAGGGCATCCGCGGCCGCCACCTGCCGAAAGCGAAGTCTTCCGAAAGGGGCCTTCGACGACGCCTTTGCGAGGGAGTTCGTGACATAGAATCAGTCAGTGGAAACAACTAGAACTGTGATTTATGGTCTGACAGTGTTTCGTGGAGGTACAAGGAGCTGCTGGGACAAGCATGATCAACTATTCCATTCACAGATCTCTAACTTGACTTGATGGTATTGATTATTTATTTTCGTCTTGCTGGAATATGCTTGGTTTGTGTTGACAATTACTGCATCCTACTCAACCTCGTTTTATCTTGCATCATATTTAACATGCTGTTATATCCCTTTTCCGTTTTCTTTTCTTTTCCTTTCCATTATTATTGTTTTTAAGTATATCTCTCTTCCTCTTCTTCTCTCCTGCTCACCATCTCCTTTTCATTCTTCCTATTCTTACAACTTACCAGAATATACAAAAGTATACATTACCCTTACTTTCTCTCCTAATCCCTCTCCTCTCTCCTTTCATTTATTTGCTTTTTGTTTCAATCTATGTTTTCCTACTCCTTTGTCCTTTCCTCTCCCTTTTCTTCTCCGTTCTCTTCCGTTCCCCTTTCCTTTTCCCCTTTCTCCTCATCTCTCTTCCACTTCCCATTCCCTATCTTCTTTTCCCTTCCCCCTCCCTTTCTCTCTATGTATATATCATATTTTCTTTTCTTCTCCCACCTTCTCTCTCCCCTCCACCTCCTCCTCTCTTCATTGCCTTCCTTTTCATCCTTCTCTCACTCCTCATCTCTTTGCCCTCCTCATTTCTCTCTCTCTCTCCATTCCCCTTTTTCTTCCTTCTCCCTCCTCCTGTTTTCGCCCTTCCCATTTCTCTCTTTCGCCCCCCACTACCTCTATTTCCAATTTCCTTCCTTCTCTTCCTTATCTCCTTCTTTTCTTACCCCTATTTCCTTCCTTGTCTTCCCCTTTTCTCACCCCCATTTCCTCTCTTCTCTTCCGTATCTCCCTGTTTCTCTCCCCTATTTCCTTCCTTCTCTTTCCCTCCTTCCCCTTTTCCCTCCCCCATTTCCTTCCTTCTTCTCCCCCATCTCCTTCTTCCCCTATTTACTTTTCCTACCCCCCTTCTCCCCCTCCCCCACCCCTCCCCCACCCCTCCCCGCCTCCACACGCGTTCCCCGACACTCATTTCTGGCAAACCTTCGCCCGGAACTTAACCTCCATTAGTGTGGGAGAAATAAAGATGGATGATGTGTCAGCTTCGTTCGTAAGCTTTTAGATTTTACTGTTTTTTGTCCTTTACTTTCATTTCTTTTTTCTCTTTAAGTTTCGATACTGATGTTGCAGTGCTTATGTGTGTGCGTGTGGTTAGGTGTGGTTGTGTTTGTTGTGTGTGTTTGCTTGTATTTGTGTTTGTATGGTTGTGTGTGCTGCCGTGTGAGTAATTACACTGACAGATAGATAGACAGATATAGGAGATACACAATTAGATACACAATTAGATAAACATATCCCTGTATATATACATATACCTATATATGACCTAAGTAACCCTATTAAAAGTTAGTGAACAGATCGATGACAAAAAACTAACAAACAATATATTCTTTTGTTTGCTATAAACCCATCGATAAAGGAAAAAAACGAAAACAAAAGAAAACAACCAAAGGAGACACGATCATCAGTGACAGGCGTGTCACATGTCTGACAAGAATTATGCCAGACCGTTAACGAATATCCGGATATGGGAAGAAAATGACCTTCGTATTTCCCGACTTGGTGACAGGTACCGAATCTCGGTTTCGTTTATGACAGGTACCTTAGATAATGTATCTTTTGTTTTTGTTTTTTGTTTGTTTTTTTTTTTATATCCAACTGTAGCTGTTTTAAGAGACCCGCAATATTTTTTTTGTCGAAGGTCTGGCTTGTTAGGACAACGTCACTTTTTCTGTTTTTCATGCCCACAACTTTATTAAGTGCTTAAGGGCAACACACACACACACACAAATTTATTATATATATATATAAATAT
>NC_061857.1:27363407-27365907 GCF_019202785.1 Penaeus chinensis
ATATACCTTTATGCATTTATAAAATCATGACACCATTGCACTCTGAATAACGAATAGATTAAATGCAGAAGAAATCTGTGAATGTGATTCATTTTTAGAATAGAGTCTCATCTGAAGAATTGTGTTCAGATATCATTATTTTTCCCGATGCCTTACATAACCTTTCTATCTTTTATTTCCATTACTGACCTACTTTAGTAACCTGATAGTAAACATAAAACCTCGCTGATAAAATAGTTGCTTAGTATTGAATCTAAGTACGGACTTTACTATGAGATTATTTCTACTGTTCATATTACATTGCTTTCTTCTTGATCATCTCTATACTTACGTTCTTCAGTGAGAATATTGAAAGTAAAAGGAATATTACATCTACGTAGGGCATAATTGATGCAAACATAGTTGTGAAAGTTAAGCATAAAATGTGTTATATCTACAGAGTTCACGATTAATGCAAACATACTTGAAAAATGTAAACAGACTTAAAATCTTCCTGTGTTATATATTTAACGCATTTTCTTCTTGGTTAGCTTTTCATTTTAAGTTTTTAACCTTATGCATTTAGGTTTCTTCATACTTCGTTTACATTAACAAAACAAACAAGAATAAAATGATGAAAGTGAAAGTAAGGAATTAGTAGGAAATATGTATTATGAGAAATGGGTGTGTTATTTTTCACACAGGAAATTAAATGTAGAAGTGTTTTTTTTATTGTTGTTGTTGTTTGCTTGTTTTTTTTTTTTGTTTTTTTTCGAATATGTTTGGTTTCAAATATGAAATGGTATCTTAACTGATCTACTCTTCCGTATACTCAGTACTTTGTTTTAAGTTAAGAAATACGATTTACGTATACAGTCCTAAATCTTTATGTATAATTCCTACTACTTTACAAGTTGTTTCTGTTACATGTAAAGATTATTACTGTGTTCAACCGAGGAGCCCTTTTATATCATAAGAAAGCTCAAAGAGGCTCTTGTAATAAACTGAAATAATACGATCGTCAAGTGAAAATCACTAATATATAAAATCAGCATACATAACGCCACTTTTTAACCTCACTAGCCCAGAAGTCATTGGTTTGGTGCCTTCTATCCAATCTCATGGCTATTCATTCGTAAGTCCGTTGCTTGTTATGCAATTTGAACACTGTCATTAGTCTCTTTTTTTACGTCAATTGAGGTGACCTTCAAAGGTCGCTGATGTTATGTTAGCTTGGATCAATTCATTTTTTTCTGTACATAGGTTTACAAATAAATTCTCATAAAATTCGGTTACCTGGCAGCTTCTGCCCTTAGGTTCTGTCGAATTTTTGAGGTTAAAGACATACAAAAAGATAGAAAGATAGGGAAAAGAGAAAGCAAAGACGTGGATATAATAATTACTGAACCTGGAAGAAGTGATTACATAAACTGTACACGTATGAACTTTCAGTATAACGAAAGCAACAAACTATACTTAATAAATATCTACACGAGACTATATAAAACGAATCAAAAACACTTATATTTACTAATCCAAAATCCATAACCGAAATCAAGAAATATCTCTTCCTTCCTTCTTTCCTTCAACTCTCCCCACACTCACAACCCCGACATGCTTTTAGGTGCTCCGTCCTAGCCTTGTTTGCGACGGACAAACAAAGGGAAGAGGAATAACAAGAGCGAAGGTTCTCTCTGAAAGGGAGAAAAGGGGCGTTTGGGACCCTGTTTGGCTTGTTTGTGTGTATTACTAGGGAAAAAGGTAGTTGGGGGAGGGCAGTGTAAGGAATTTGACTGTAATTTATTTTAGTGTAGATATAGGCTGTTCTTTAAATATTTTCTACAAACGCTTGGTTTTTTTCTATGCAATGATGAAAATATCTTCTATGTTTTTACCATGTTCTAGTTAATATCATAAGTATCATGACTGCATCACCATTATCACCATCATTAACATCATATATGTATCATCAATATCACTATATATACATACATATATATACATATATATACATACACACACACACACACACACATATATATATATATATATATATATATATATGCATATGTAGATATATATATATATATATATATATATATATATATATATAGAGAGAGAGAGAGAGAGAGAGAGAGAGAGAGAGAGAGAGAGAGAGAGAGATAGAGAAAGACATATAAACACATATATACACACACATATATATGCGCACATAATGATGATATATATATATATATATATATATATATATATATACATATATATATATATCATCAGCCTGAAATTCCACTGCAGGACGTAGGCCTCTACCAATCTATTCCAACGTTGTCTGTCTTGCATTTTTATTTCCAGTCTTGGCACCCAAATTTCGTCATTTCATCACATCTTGACATTGGTCTGGTCCTTGGCTTCTTTATGTTATTTATACTCCAGTCTGTTACTTTCTTTGTTCATCTGGCCCTTTCTCCGACATATATAACCTGCCCATTCCCACTTTTTTCGATGCTCCCAAGTATATTTT
>NC_061857.1:27388407-27390907 GCF_019202785.1 Penaeus chinensis
TTAGCCTCTCGAAAGTTTATTCTCAAAGGGATGCCTCCAGTTCACCCTCAATTTGTTACGAGATCGTCTTCTGATGTTGACTTTCATGTCGAGTGTGTGGGAGAAGGACAAAAACATCACAGGGCTGAATGGCGGCTGCTTTCACCCTCTGATCAGCTTGTTCGAATCCCGGCATGAGTAGGCTGGTAAAGGGTGTGGACTATAGTTCGAGTAAAGACACTGAAAACTGTGTTGGGGAAGGGTTGTGACATAGAAGATATTATAGACTAATATTTTTAACAAAATATAATATGCATTATATTTATGCAATAATCGTATACTCTTCAAGCATACTATTTATGCTTTGCTTGTTAATATATATATATATATAAATATATATATATATTTAAAATTTCACTAGGTATTCTCCACTATTGACCTTAGCCGTTAACGAAGCATATAATTTTAAATAATCAATCATTCAATTAGGTTTTGTCTTGAGGTTCAGAACGGTCTCGGAACAAAAGACGATACTTTCAAATAGGCCTTGTTACTGATGCCCCGTAAAGTAAACACTTCTGAAACCAAAGCTGTATCAACTATAACAAGACCTTGCATTTATACACGGTTAAAGGTTAATAATAAGGACTAAAAGTAAATAAGAAGCTGCGTCTTTTGTTATCGAACACACACACACACACACACACACACACACACACACACACACACACACACACACACACACACACACACACACACATGCACGCATGTACGCACTCAAACGACCGTGTCGCACTGAAGTACCCTCGGTGGATAGCACTTAATTAAAATTTTCAATAGGTCCGTTGCAGTAAAAAATAAAAACAGAAATGTGTATTGGTTGCTTTTATTATGTGATTACAGTACTGGAAAATTTGTTACAGCCTGTGAAAATGCATATATTTTGATTGAATTACAAAGAAAATAATTTCGATTATGAAATATGAAATGTATGAAACTAACTGAATAGTATTTCTAGTGCTAATATTACCTTCCCTCTGAAATCAGTTTTAGGTTGTACAGAAGCACACAGATGCTCACATGCACACGCACACAAAGACACGCAGATTACATTGATCAGATACTAAAGTATACACAGTATACTTACAAACGAGTTGTCTTATCGCACAAACATTACTTACGTATCAGCTGATTGTCATCTTATTAAGAATGAAAGTTAGGAAATCACTACATGAAAATACAGTGTACTAGTCACGAAATAAATAAATAACTCACTATTACATAGAGCTTAGTTATTATCTTTAAATCAGTCTGTTTTCCAGCGTTTGTTGGCAATGATTCCTTCTACAGCTCCATCCACTGTTAAAATAGCCAGCGTTATTATTATCTCTTCGTAAAGTGTCGTATTTGCAGCGGATGTTTAGCGAATGAATAATTAATGCGTATGCAAATTTCAGTGTTGCTGGAATTGCAATACAGTTCGTCAACGATTTTGAAACGGAATTGAAGATACAAACGCTTCATACGGCTGGTGGAAATTAAAACAAACAATTTCAAGGAATAGTAATCTAAGAAATTGGTTAGAAAAGACGCTATCATTTCCAAAATAAATAAATATATATGCATATATACTGTTTGTGTAAAAATGTATATATATATATATATATATATATTATATTATTAAAAAGAAATAATTATGAATGATATGAATGTATCATTCTAAATAACATTGGGATTTGTGTTGTTATATTGTATATTAGAACGTGCATTAATTTTGGACATTGTTAAGGTTAGAAAGCATTGCGGATTGAGAATTTCTTCTGTCACGAGAAAGCGTTGTTTTTTATTTGGCTTGGCCAGAACACATGGTTGTCTTCTCAGCATAGGAACGCTTATATTTTGTTGTATGTTGATTTGCAAACAACGAGTAGGAACATTATATGAACATATTCTTGAGTGTACTTTAGGTCTGAATACATGATTTAGTATAATAGTGGGGATATATTGCTGGAAATTTAAATACTAAAGCTTGCGATTTAACTCTGGATATATCACTGCGCAAAATATTATGAATGCATATTTCAAATGGTAATTGTTCTGTGTTAAATTTATACAGCCTGCAGATTGAATATAAGTGAGATTTGCAGTGCATGATTGATACCATGATGTAAGTGTCATAGCCATTTATTAGAAACTATTATATAAATGTGGATTTATACAGCAACTTTTCTCTCTAGATACAATATGATTGATAGTTTATATTTGAGAAATGTAATGATGATTAGTATTACTAAACAATTTTCCGAAGTTGGTGTTGCTCAGTTATTTAATCCTTTCTTTACTTTCATTGATATGGAATTTATTATTTTGATACCATTTAGTTGTACAAGTTATTGCTTACAGGCTGAATAACACTGAAACTGAACCTACATTAAAATTTATATGAACATGAATAACTTATTCTACTCATGTAGGGTTTTGAGCCATCCCTGACTGGTGAGAATTGATCTACCTATACATA
>NC_061857.1:27403407-27408407 GCF_019202785.1 Penaeus chinensis
ATTATACAAAGATGAAATCAATAAATATCAATTGCAATGTACTCACAGCACACACACACACACACACACACACACACACACACACACACACGCACACACACACGCACGCACGCACGCACACACACACACACACACACACACACACAGGTTCCTGAATTTCTCTCCCGAAGGAAGCGACGCCGCAGGAACTTCCCTGTAGGAATCACAGGCCGAAAGACTTGCATTGGGATCCTGTTCCCGTGGAATTTAAATTGAAGAAAAGGTTTCGATGAAGAATTCTTGCTGAAAGAGACTCAACAGCGATGTACCAAGGATGGTCATGATGATTAAAGTAATAATATTAGTATTGCTAATCAGTAATTATAATATTCACCAAACATTATTGCTTTCTGTTCAATTAATCTCCTTGGGCTTTATATTCTATTGGTGGAAGCATTAATGTGTATTATTTACTTCAATGATTATTATTATTTATTGCAATAAATGATTCTGCATATTGATTATATACTGTTCATATTGATTATATACTGTTAGTTTTGGGTTTACTTATCTCTCTTAGTTACTTTCTTTCAAATTGATCATAACGAATTGAGTTATATGAGGTTTTATTTTCCAATTCTGGTTACTTGCAAAATGTAATGTGCAATTGCTATCAGTATTTTTTGCTTTCTATTAGTCCAATATTACGGTTATATGTGTACTTAACTATCAAATGCCATTATTCGTGAAGTTTTTACAAAGAATTAATTATGCATAGCAAATATTGGCATGAACTCCATTGATGAAATACACACAATATAGGCTTAGTATTAGTTATGAGTTACATTGCAATGTATATTTGACAAGAGAGGCCATGAAAACTATTGAATGATTGCATTTGCATCCGCTCTTGTTAGCACGTGTATTGCGTCGACTGCTTTGTGTTCAGAACCTTTGGAGTTTAATGACTGAGGTCCCTGTCCCTTCGCAGTCTAGTGGGGAATAGTCGTCTAGAATATTTGTATTTTCATGTGTCCGCGGAATGGAGGATTCACGCACACATATATGTATCCCAGTGCAAAAAGAGTGAATGACCTCTTATTGACGTAACTTTACATAAAATTCTGCTTCTTAGTCGATGATGGGCTGTATACCAGTTCCAGTACCTTTGGAATATGCACACGCATTAATGATTAATTCACCGACTATCCAATGCAAATACTACACTTGGCGAAGAGATAATACCACTGGGTAATTTAGCACACAATGAGTGGGATTGTACTGCGAATAGTTATCAGCAACTATTGAGCAACAGTCTGGTTTTGAAGATGTGTGTGTGCGTTCGCGCGCGTTTGTGCTTGCATGTGTCCATATGAGTGTGTGTGTGCGTATGTGCGTATGTTCGTGCTGTGAACTACACTGTAATTGATATTTATTGATTTCCTCTACTGTCAAGTATTTCTAACAACTATTTAATTCCATAGTTTTATAATCGGCTGATACGTAACCAATATTTGTATGAAATAGTTTATTTCAAAATTATTTTCATCTTAACGAAAGATAAATAACCTTGTGGAGGTATACAATATTGGCTGCAATACTGTCTGTGTATGTAGTAAGCAGCCGTGTGTACCTTCGCTTATACAGTAATCTTATTTAAATCCTCATCTAACAAGAAAACACTATTAATAATTAAGAGTATAATATTATGCATTTTATAATCGTCTTTATTTCCCGTTGTTATCTAAATATGAAACAGATATATTCAGAAATATAAACTCAACTGAGAGTAACTTCTTTTCTCAGCAGAGTAATTATAATTAGGGTGATAACCTGTTTCTTAGAAGAATAATTTTTAAGCTTGCACATATTCATCGCATATCTAAATCTTTTCGCAACACTAAACAATTAAAAAAAAAAAAACGTTTAATTTATTCTCGTTGGTAACTTTACATTTTTTTCTCGATTATTTTGTACAACTACAGTAATACCACGTAAATATAGCTGTTTTTGATAAGGGAAATGTGTGGAGTGCGATATATATTAACAGATATTTTGCGTACCCGATCCATATTTTGGTTGACGTAAGCTAGAAAAAAAATATTATGAAGTACATAAAGTACATTAATAATTCAAACGTTATGTAAAGTAAATCCACAATAACTGCAGTCACCCGATCCACATACAGAACCTCAAATAACGTCAGAGTACAGACTCATATTGACATCCTTACGATAATAAGATGCAATAAAAAATTACAAACGAAAGACTCGGTGGAAGTAGGATTGATTAAATCAGGATATTTTTAGTTAGTTATGAACTAGGGGATGAAATACTTCTTAGAAATACTATACAAAGAGGAAATCATTATATATTAATTGCAATGTACTCACAGCACACAACACACACACACACACACACACACACACACACACACACACACACACACACACACACACACACACACACACACACACACACACACGCACACACAATGGGAAATGGGAGAGAAATGAAATGCCATGAAAAAAACTTCAACTATTGAATGATTGCATATGCATCCGCACTCGTTAGCACGTGTATTGCGTCGTCTGCTTTGTGTTCAGAACCTTTAGCGGTTAATGATTAAGGTCCACGTGCCGTCGCAGTCTAGTGGAATATAGTTGTTGTTGAGAATAGAAATAGTATTTTAATGTGTATCCGTGGAATGGAAGATTTACACATATGTAAAAGGTATCACAATTTACATTACATAATCATTAAAAGTAAAGGGCGTTATATTTAGTGAGCTCTCCTTCGCGCTCTCTCTCTCTCTCTCTCTCTCTCACACACACACACACACACACACACAGACACACGCACACACACACACACACACACACACACACACACACTATTAGTAAAAAGAGTGAATGACTGAGGTGACTTTACATGGAATTCCGCTCCAGAATCGCTGGAAGGCTGTATGCCAATATCAGTAGCTTTAGAATCTGCATACACTTTAATTATTAATTTGCCGAATATCCGTTGCAAATACTACGCTTTGCGAGGTGATAATACCACTGGGTAAAGTCGGACACAATAAGCGGGATTGTAGTGTGAATAGTTATCAGCAACTACTTGATAGCAGTTTTTAGGCTGTGTGTGTGTGTGTGTGTGTGTGTGTGTGTGTGTGTGTGTGTGTGTGTGTGTGTGTGTGTGTGTGTGTGTGTGTGTGTGTGTGTGTTTCATATTGCCATGAAAAGGCTAACCAAAACAATAAATATCAATTGCAGTGTAGCTCACAGCACACACACGTACCTGCATACACACGAACACACACAAACACGTACACAAACACGCGCGTGTGTGAACATACTCATCCTCATAACTTCAAAACCAGGCTATTGTCCAGTAGTTGCTGATAACTATCTGCAGTACAAACCCGCCTATTGTGTGCTAAATTACCCAGTGTATTATCTCTTCGCAAAGTGTCGTATATGCAATGGATATTCGGCGAATTAATATTTGATGCATATGCAGATTCAAAGCTACTGGGATTGGCATACAGCCCTTCAGCGATTCTGAAGTGGAATTTCATGTAAAGTCACCTCAATAAAAGGTCATTTTCTCTTTTATAATGAATTGTGTTCAGTCAGCTGCATACACAATACTGATATCTAAGGCCTACCCCCTCTCTCTGTCTCTTCCTCACGAAATGTGTATGAGTGAGAGAGGGAGAGCTCATTAAAGATAATGTCCTTTACCTTTAATGATTATGTAATGTAAATTGTGATACCTTTTACATATGTATATATAAATTTATTTATTTATCTATTTATAATATACGTGTGTGTGAGTGAATATTCCATTCGACGGACACATGAAAATAGTAATCATATTCTCAAAAACTATTCCCCCTTGACTGTGAATGCACGTGGAGCTCGATCACTGAACTCCAAAGGTTCTGAACACAAAGCAGTCGACGCAATACACGTGTTAACAAGGGCGGATACATATGCAATCATTCAATAGTTGCAATTTTTTTTCAGGGTTTCACTTGTCAAATATGTATTACAATGCAACGTATAACTAATTCAAAGCCTTTATTGTGTGTGTATTTCATCAATGCAGATCATGCCAATATTTGCCATGAGTAATTGATTCATTGCACAAATTTCATGAATAATGGTATTTGATGATGTTATGGATAGGAACTACTTAGTTAAATACACATATGAATATGAGTAATAGAAGCAGAGGATACTGATAATAATCATACATTACATTTTACAAGTACCAAGAATTAGTAAATTCATTTATATAACTAATCAGTTACAATCAGTTCGAATAAAAAAATAACTTGGAACAGTAAACAAACCCTGGACTCACTTGTATAAACAGTATAGGTTCTATATACACAATTATGTATCGTAAAATATAATAATCACCGAAGTAAATAATACACATTATTGTAATACTAATAGCTCCACAAATAGAATATACAGCCAAAGGAAATTAACTTAAGAAAAGGAAAAATGATTGGTGAATATCATTATTGATTATTAATATTAATACTATTGCGATCAGTATCATTAGCGCTGACATTATCATTGTTATTGTTATCAATTAAAAAAAAAAAAAAAATAGAGAGAGGGAGGGAGAAAGAGAGAGAGAGATAGAAAATTGGGAAAACGAGTTGGAGATGAAGAAGTAAATGAGTTAAAGACGAAGAAGGAAAGGAGTTGGAGACGAAGAAAATCAGTTAGACACGGAGGAGAAAATCAATTTGAGACGAAGAAAAAGGGAGTTTGAGACGAAGGAAAATGGAATTAGAGACGAAGAAGAAAATTAGTTAAAGACGAAGAAGAAATTAGTTAGAGACGAAGAAAAAAATAACTGAGTGACGAAGTAGAAAAGGAGTTAGAGACGAAGAAAAATTTGAGTATGAGAAATCCACAAATTCTGCTTCACTGAATCGACAATTTCCAACCGATTATGCCGGTTATATATGAAATTAACTATGAAATCTGAACCCTTAT